>NC_052359.1:55647525-55667000 GCF_009727055.1 Benincasa hispida
CGCGTAGCCACAGTCATTCAATGGCCGCATTCGCTTAATACCGCAACTCTACATGATGACCACAATCGTTTGACGAGCGCAATTTCCATGCGATGGAAGTATACGATTGATTACCACAACATCCATGCGTTGATCGATATGTTTGCCTTGGCGATGGAGTGTTTCTCCGTATGCGGTCATTTATGCGTTGGTCCGGTTTCCGCTTTTGCATTCATTTCTTGCATTAGCTACAAAAATAGAACATTGAATGCATAATTAACGCAAAAGAATGGGTTGGCTGAGATTCGTTATGCTGATCGACACAAGCTCATTTTCTCGTTAATTTCTATCATGATTGCTGCATATTTTGCCTAACGACCTTTATAATTCTAAATAAAAGGCCTAAGATGACATGCATTTCTACATGTCATCAACAAGCTCCTAGACGTTATTGAAGTACATAGACTCCATTTCCTGGTTCATGGCCTTAACCCATTCATCTTTGTCAACATCCTCCATTGCTCTCTTTAAAGAAAACAAATCCTCGACCCCATCATTCGTAATGAAGTTTTGGGCTTAAGTCAAACCCATGTAGCGATTCGGTGGATTTATAACCCTCCCACTACGTCGAGGCAGTCTCAACTCTTGAGCTGGTTGACTAGACGTTCTGACCTCAACAACTCTTGTTGATCTGTCAACCTGTTCAACAACTCTTGTTGAACCCTCAGTAATCTCAGTCTCACTTGAGATCTCACGTAAAATGAGCTTACTTCGTGGTTTATGATCCCTCATTTGGTCTTCTTCCAAGAAGATAGCATTTGTGGAAACATTCTCACTTGGATCATAAAAGTATCCACCTCTCATTTCCTTGAGGTAGCCAACAAAGAGGCAAACCTTCAAACGCGGTTCCAACTTCTTTAGGTTAGTTAAAAGCACATGTTTCAGATAACCCTAAATCCTGAAGTGGCATAAACTACCTTTACGGCCTCTCCATAACTCAAAAGGTGTTTCAGAAACACTTTGCGAGGGAACATTGTTCAAGATATAACATGAAATCTCCACTGCATAACCCCAAAACGAGTCTAGAAGATGAGCATAACTCATCATAGGCTGAACCATGTCCAACAAGGTCCTGTTTGTCCTTTCTGATACACCATTCTGCTGAGGTGTACCAGGGGCCGAGAGTTGGGACGTAATCCCATGTTCTATCATATAGTTATGGAATTGGAGGTCCATATACTCTCCACCATGATCAGATCCTAGTGTTTTTATCTTCACCTAACAAGTTTTCAACTTCAGCCTTATACTCCTTGAACTTTTCAAGGGTTTCAGACTTACGTTGCATTAGGAAGAGATACCCAAACCTTAAATAATCATCTATGAAAGAGATGAAATATTTATACTCAGCTCGAGCTCTAACATTCATCGGATCACAGTGGTCTGAATGTACAAGCTCCACCTTGGCTCTGTAACCTTTTCCAGTAAAGTTCGTTTGGTCATCTTGCCTTCGAGGCATGATTCACATACCTGCAAGGAGTTTTCTTCTAAACTCTTTAAAAGTCCACTTTGCACCAACTTCTCAATCCTATTGAGGTTTATGTGACCTAACTTAAGATGCTAATGAGCGTTTTCCTTTGGAGAAACCTTTAATCTTTTAGCTATTGTTGCCGTAAACATTTCAGTGTTAAACAAGGCTTTTATGACTAACGGCCTTAGTACATATAAGTTATTTTCCATTGAACCATAACCAATCTCCATTCCATTCTTGAAAATAAATACTTTATTCTAAAAAAAGGAGATAGTATAGCCTTGTTCAATGAACAAGAAACCGAGATTAAGTTCCTCGTAATATGAGGAACTATAAAAACATTATTCAGTAACAGATAACATTTCTTGTCAACAAATAACTTCAGCCTGCCTATAGCAACAGTTGAAACAACCTCACTAGTACCGACTCGAAGAGTCATCTCCCCTGTGGTAACGTTTTCCAGGAACTGAATCCTTGATAAGAGGAACTGACATGATTGGTAGCACTTGAATCAAGGATCCAAGCAGAATCATCATTCTCTACTAGACACGTCTCTAAGACCAATAAAGCATATTTATTATCTTTTCTCCTCTTTTGGAGAGTAGTGGGATAGAGGTCGTTTGCCACGAAATTCATTTCACACGATTCTTTTCAGTGTAAGTAATCGGTCATTTTAAAAGCTTTAAATGGAAATACTAATGAGTTGCTGAAAAGAAAAACACATTGACCTACGTTAGGTTTTGAGCAAAAACCCGTTGTAAAATAAAAACATCCAATAAGGTTTTATAAAAACTAACATGAACCCCGTGTGACATTCGTAATGACGCTTCAAAGGTTTAGGACAAAAGTCGCCAAATGGAGGTCAGTTATCCCTCCTTTGAATTGAGAAATTCTCAACCAGTTATTAATACCAGAAAAACTCTTATTCCTATAACGACTAGCCGTCATTGATTTGGCTAAAAGATCATTAACTTGCTTAACAATCTTCCATAAGTGTGACCCGCCATTTTAAGCCCTAGAAGTCCGTCCCAAAAGGCCAATCTGAAGGGAAAAAATTCGATCGGGGCAAAACCTAAAGCGACCCTATCCATTTTTGAGTTGACCTTGATATTGACCAATTGCACAAAACCAGTCCGAAAAGGGACCCACAAAGGCGACATGAAGAAGTACAGAATGATCTCACGATGTGAACCAATGATAGAGACCATAGGACGTGTTGACACACACCCTTCACACTCTTACTATAAACACTCCCTCCATTCATCTTGATATTGACTCATGCAAACACCATCCGAAGGGGGATGCTCCCAGGGCACCACGAAGCCAAGCATGAATCTCACGGTGTGAACATACAGGGAGATATGTGAGTGGAATCATAGACATATCAGATACGCCTCTTCCTCCCACTGAGTATTTTATAACCTAAGGTTTAGTTTACTTAGAAAAAACATGGCTAAGGATTTTAACTAAGTGAATTTTAGGTTTTCCCAAGAGTGACTTTTAGGTTTTCCTAGGGGTAACTTTTACCTTGGAAAGTGAAACAACTTTTGATCATCATCCATTAAACTTTTTAACGGAGTCTTTGACCAAAACATCCCATGCTTGTTGAAAATCTATCTAATTTCCCTTTCCAGGTAGGTTTCCAAGTAGGGGTGTTACGTTTCCGTCAACTTAAGAACCCCAGCCTAGCCAGAACCCGCCTTAGATAAAAGGTCCCTTGTATATAGGTTTACAACAAATTTAATCTTTTATTTCAACAAATTTAATCCTATTAAACTGATTTTAAAAGATTAATATAGGTTACTAAACTCAAAACCACTTGAACTTAGGTCTATCTCAATCCAATTTTAAAACCCTTTTAAAAAAAAAGTTGAGTTCACCCTAAGTTAGCATGCAACTCTGAATAATCGATTTTAGGTCTAATTTCCTATATAACACTTATAAAAGGAAAAAACCACCACAATGCGAAGCTAGCACATGCAAAGCATTCATAACGCTTATAAACATCCTAAGTGTCATGCTTAATGCATTTTCCATTCATTGCTACTTCTTTTATATAACACTTATACAAAACAACAATGAAACAAGCAAAACATGCTTCCATTCACCCTTAGACTATAACACTTATAATAAAAGGATGATGCATGATAATGCTCACTGCATGCAAAATATAACTCTTATCTTTCATGATGCATGCACATGCTTTCAAGTAATTTCTTCATGTTCGATTATAACATTTAAAATACATGATGCATGAATAATTGCACAACCTGAGGGGTTTTGACTATATGAAAAACACTTTGGCATATACACCATACATCACATGTATAAGAAAAACAATGTTGATGAACCGGGTAAAATTGCCTTAAAATCACAAAATAAAAGCTAACTATTACAAAGACAAGGAGTCTCTAGTTCAAACAGGTGAACTGGGTCTTGAACCGATTGGGTAAAGTATCGTGTTTCCAACCATCGTGTTCTAAAATCCCCGTGATCGTCTACAGGATATAACAAACGCTTTTCTCTATCACTTACCAGCACTTTCAGAGCTAAACAATCGTTTAGCATTTACTACAGATCGTTTAGAAAATTCCAAACGATCGTTTAGCTATTAAACATGATCGCGTACCTTTACTAAGTGATGAAGCCTGAAGTACATGATCGCTTAGCGCGCTCTGCAAAACGTCCGCCTTTCGCGATCGTCTAAACGACTATGATGCCGCGAAGAACCATCGCCTGAGCGATCGTCTAGCGCGTGCCTTTTACTAAATGATGAGCATCGCGTGCTCCCACTACGATCGTCTGCCTTTAGCACCTATGCAATCACACAACCAATGCTATGCGATAGAGTAAATGATTTACCCCATCGCTTAGCATTAGCTAAACGATTGTTTAGAAAATACTACACAATCATCTAGAAAAATCTAAACGATTGCTTAGTTAAATCCCAACGATCGTTTACCTGAGACTACACGATACAACCAATGCTTGGTCTTCTTCTTCGTTGAGAACCGCATCTCCATGCTTCGAAGCTTCATCACGAACGACTCGATGAACTCAAACTTTTTGAATTACAGACTCGATTGCAAAGTTAATTATGCCCAAAAACATAGGGGCCCTTAAAATTAACACTTTTTAATACAGAAAACTTTAACAAACAGGCAATTAAACCCAAAACATTCATCATCTCAACCACAAATGAAGAAAATGATTAGCCACAAATGCAGAAACCCACCACGACTGTCAAATGAGTTCAATACAGAGTTGTAATTTGGAATATCAGTAAACCTGGCTCTAATACCAATTGAAGGAAATTGAAATCGAGATTTCCATGAGCAGCGAAAATAAGATTACTCAAAATTACAATCATAAATGAACATTACAAATTACAGTCGTATACAAAAAATGTGGTTATATAATTAATATAGAAATTACAGCATGAACAACAAAGAACAAGGAAGAACTCTACGAGCATTTTTCGTTTCGTCTCCACGATCCTTACTTACGAACGCTTGAACAATTGCAACCTTGAACGCTTGAACAACACGATTGTAACACAGCACGAACACTTCGCGCTCGAACTCAACGATCGACTAGATCACGAACTCCTCAGTAACACGAATGACCTCCACAAACCTCGACGGTGTCGAGTTGAGTATGACACCACCAAGAAGGCTACCTTGGTATTCTCGATGTGAGAATCCAGAGGGTGGACTCGGTTCGGACTTAGTATGAGTCAGAAGAAGGAGGAAACACCAATTGTGTACACGACTGGGATAATGGGAGATGACGAAGACCTATCATATAGGTCGATGCCCAATCATCTAGCTAAAGCTATGCGATCGTCTAGCAAAAGCTATGCGATCATTTAGCTCGGTGTCTGTCACCTACAAACACTACACGATCATTTATTTTAGACAAGCAATCGTCTAGTAAAAGCTATGCAATTGTTTAATAAATACTGTACGATCGTTTAGCTTGCCACTGCACGATCATTTAGCTCGCCTAAGCTGTCATTTAGTAAATCTATATTTACTTGACAACTTCGTGAGATTCTTTCTGCTGAGAGAAATCTCAAAAAACTTTTATGAAAAACTTACTAAAATTAGGAAAACAATTTTTCTTTTAACTCACGGATACCAAGAACCATCAATAACCACCTACTCAATTGGTTATTAAAGAAAAAGAATTAATTATCCAATAATTAATATTATTATAACCTATAGTTTTAATATTTCATCTCATGAAACATATAAACCATAGTTCTTTTTCTATTCCATGGTACTTATGGACTTACATCAAAATACCACTTGTTAATTTGAACATTTCAAATCAACACCAGGAATTGATCCTCAACTGAATCCATTGAGCTACCAAGGGAACCTTATGGACTTGTAGCTCGTAGCTCCAACGGTACGTGAATAACTGACTAAACTCTTTAGTCACGGGATCCACCATTCGTGAACTGCCAGACACTCCATTAAAGATCGACAACTGAACTCTCCTTACCAAAGATATATTATGTGTCCATCTTAACCAATCAGCAGTGCGACAACCCTTCACAGATCGCTCGTAAGTACAGCTGGGCCAATAACCGTTATGCCCCTGTAGTTACATCTAACTCTTTAAGTACCACTGATCCCTCTAATGAACATACGTCATAGTCCTACTATGATTGAGTCCTCTCTTCCAAAGAGAAGTTGTGATCACTATGTTCAAGCCCCATAATTAGCCCTTAAGGGAGCAATCTCTCTACTCATCCCTACTTCGGGAAAGAAGTGAATTCCATCTTGTGGATTAAGTTCCCAGCTCCCAGATCACATAGGTCCCCAAAAAGGTAGGCATGTTGAGTTGGCAATCTGACCATTCTCACCCATACTAATCAAAGGACCGCCCTGAAAGGCAGGAGTTCCCAAAACACTCAGGATTGAGGTCGTGTCACCTATGGTGGTTTAGGTGAGATACAAGTCTCTAGTATCAACGACGTTATATACAGAGTCTAGTCATCTCATGGTCCAGGTCTTATATAAACTCTTTGTATAGGACACCCCCACTCGCACGTCTCCACATGAATGGTCAGGATCAACCATGTGAAGTACTTTACAATACTTGCAAACTTCTACAAAGCGGACTGTATCCGTAGTGTCACAAGGATCAGGTATCCCACCTTAATCTTTATGCTACAAACCTATTTAGGTTATCACTTAAGGCATGATCCACTTGTATATCACATATACATTCTTAAGTTCACATAAGATAACCACGGAGCTTTGTTTATTGAATATGAGTAAATGCCAGAATTAAATAACATTTATTTTATTCATTAAACAATGTGTATCTTTACAAAACAACGAGACTCTGGGAGAATTAGAACACCAATCCCAATACACCTCAGTAGCTTTAGGACAAGTGGGAGATTATTGGGGTTGATATCCTAAATCTCGTGGGTCCTGTAATTTTTAATTGTAATGCACAAAAAATTTATTTATTTAATAAAATAAGAGGTATTTTATTCGACATTTAGTAGCATTAACCTACAAAATAAATAAACTAACATCCAAGGTTATCTTCTGTAGTTTAAATATGTATGTGGAGACATACAAGTGTATCATGTTTAAGTGATAACCTAAATGGTCTGTAGTAAATGGATAAAGTTGGATACCTTACATTGATCACAGTACGAATCCGACCCTCTTTGTAGATGTTACAATTGTTTTAAAGTGAAACAAATGATATGATCCTGATCATTCATAGAGAGATATGTGCAAGGCAGTGTTCTATACAAAAGGGTTTGTATAAGACCGGACCACGAAATGAATAGTATCATTATATAAAGTCGTTAATAATAGAGGCTTATATTTCACCAGGATGACCATAGGTGACATGACCTAAATCCTGAGTGAGTTGTGAATTCCTGTCTATGAAGGCAGTTCTTTGATTTGCATGGGTGAGGGTGGACAGATCGCGACTCAATATGCCTACCATTTTGAGGATTCGTTTGATGAGGGAGCTGGAAATACAGCTACACAAGATGAAATTTACTCCTTCCCTAATGTCTAGGTAAGTAGATAAATTACTCCCTTAAGAGTTAATTTAGGGCTTGAACAATGTGGCACCACACCTTTTTTTTTTGGCCCGAGAGGGGTTTAGTCATAGTTGGACTATGACTTATTGTTGATTAGAGAGATCGGTGATACTTTAGGAGTTAGATGTAACTATAGGGGCAAAACGTCAATTTTAGCCCAGTTGTACTTACGAGAAATTTGTGAAGGGTCATTGCACTGTTGACTGGTTATATCCAATGGACACAAAAATATATCTGTAGTGCGAAGAGTGCAGGTGTCGGTCTTTAGTGGAGTGACCGAAAGTTAATGGATGTTGAACAATTTAATTAAATATGTATATATATGTATATATATGTATATATATCTATATCTATATCTATATCAATATCTATCTATCTATCTATCTATCTATCTATCTATCTATATATATATATATATAAACATACATGCTTTGATACCATTTGGCATGAATCATGAAGAATTGGACACGTGATGAGCATGTAGTATGAAGTAGATGGAGTTTGTGGAAGCATGCATGCTTGACACATGGCAAAGAGAGAAATGAATTGATGATTATTATGGAATGGAAAATTGTGAAGAATATTTTGAGAGATATGATGATTGTATGGATTGTAAAATTATTAAGAATGATGCATATATTCGTATTGATGAGACAATAGTTTAATATAATAGATATGTTTGAAATAATGATTAAAACTTTTGGCAAATCGAAATATAATAAAAGAAGACTAAAGTAGTTGTTGAAATTATAAAATTTGGTAAAGAAAATTTGATGTAAATAAAGTAGTAATTGGAAATATTAAAATACTAGGAACTTACTTGAATTTTGTTGGAGAAATGAAGGACTCTTTATTTTATTTCACAGAGTACAAATTCTCTTGTTTTTCTCTCAAGGCAAAGACTCAAAAGATTCCGAAGAAAAACTTATCTCCAAATATATATATATACGTAATGGTAAATTTAGTCTTTTTTTTCTTTGTGAACTTAAAAACTAATAAAGGTCTAACCAATAATTAAAAATAAAACTATTTAAGAAGAAAATGACAATATTAAGTTCAATCACATACATCTTATTAAGGGAAAAAAACCATATGGCAATTTGTTTCTTATTCCTTTTAAAAAAATTGGTCACAGAAATTTGAATATCTAAACTTTTTTTTAATTATATAATCGATGCTTATACTTAGATTGATAGACCAAACAACTCAAAATCTTAATTTTTCCTTTCTTGAACATGCAGAGCGAAAGACTCGAATCTCAAATAAATCATTTATTCGTCCCGTAACGAGTAAAGGGAGAAGCAATTTGGTCAATCATAATCTTGAAGAAAAGGGGAAAAAACCAAACCAGAGTGAAGAAAGATCTCAAGTTGCCTCTATAGATTGCAACCCGAGGAAATCGGTTTCTAATTTTTGCAACATATTTTCAATAAATTTTTAGGCCTCTTTGGATTAACTAGAGAAAAAATTGTTAATTTAAAAAATTCATTTTTTATTTAAACTCTTTTGATAAGAACTAGTTAAAATACACTTCAAAAACTATTTTGAATGGTTGCCAAACACTTCAAATTTTTTCAAAATGATTTATTTGTAAAATTAAACAATAGAAAAGTGAAACTGTACACCCTTGAATTTTCTTTTGAAATTTATTATAAATATAAAAGATCATTTTTCAATGTTTAATTTCAAAATATTGTTTTCATGTAAAATTTTTACATTTTTAATTAAAAATTTTAGAAAACATAAACACAAGGAATGGTTCCTTATCCTATTTTTCCCCAATAAAATACCGATAGTATGAACACTATGCCAATTGAGCTATGCTTTGTTGGCTATCAAATGCAATTTTTCAACTTTACTAAGGCTATATTTAACGTTAGTCGTGTCAAAAAACCATTTGGAAAAAATCTCAACCGTTTGCTAAAAACTGATTTACTGTTAAAAAAATACTTTTTAAAACGCGTTAATTTTACATTGACTTTAAAAGCAGTATCCTTCTAGCTTTTAGATTCTCCTCAAATTAGTTAGAATTTTTAATTAATATTTAGTTTTCAATTTTATACTTTAAAAAGAACCTTTATTTTATATATTTATCTATTTCTCACCCAATCAAATCTATTTTCTATATTTTATGAGTTAAATACATCATTTTTTTGAAAAAAAGTATACCATATTCATTTTTTTTTTAAATAAAGCTATTTTCCTTAATATTTAAAAATTAATCTATAACAGATATAATTTATCATACTAAACAATTATTTAAAATTTTAAATTACATTTTTTTTAAAAAGTTGATTATAAGTCTATTTTAATTATTATATCTAAAATAATATGTTTTTGTATTTATTTACCGAACACTCTAACCTACTTTTTCAAGTTTAAGCTATAATTTACCAAACATTCTTTTACTTCTTTTCACAGCTGATGTTTCTAAAAGCACAACTACCAACAATTATTTTAAAATCTACAATAATCTTAAACGAAACCTTTGGAAAAAAAAACAAAAACAAAAACAAAAACAAAAGCAAAAAAGCAGGAAATGAAAAATATAAAAATAAAATCGTTACCAAGTGAACCTTTTCATGTATCTTATATTTGAAAACTAAATACAAACTGTGGTAATGGTAAATCATCTCTGAAACTAAATTCATTAGCACATCCATCTATATGAACATGCAAAATATACTAATAATACACAACTAAAAGCACACCAAAAAGAAAAAGAAAATGACGCCGTTCTCCTCCTTTTTGCATGTCCAAATTATTTCCCCTCATGTAAATATATATTTTTCTAATATACAAATCTGAACCTCTCTCTCCCTTCCTTCTATATCACCATATATAAAAAGTGATTATTATTTTCAAGGGAAAAGAAAGACTCAGATTGTATATTAATTTTTTTCCCCTTTTTCTCCTATTCTATATTGGTCCACTTGGACTGTTGCTAAACGACGATTTTAACGCCGTCTGGCAGCAGTTTCTTTTTGGGCATTGAAGTAGACGACAACAACGGGGAGACCCAGATCGTTGTCGATGGCAAAGGCTCGGGTGTTGAATTGATCCCTTGAAGAGAGTGGATTCACTGATTGTCTTCGTTTCTGCTTGAATAGAACAAAAACAAACCTGTGGATTCCTATGTTTGGCATTGGAATCTCATAGCTTACTATCTCCCTCCTTGTGTTTCATTCATTTACAAAATTTATTGGTTTTAATATTGTAGCTTAATAGTTAAGATATGTTTATATTGATCGTCAATAAAAAGTTATAAGTTTATTCTCTTTCTCAATATAAGAAAAATCTGTTTAGTTAAGTAGGAAAGGATGGAGCTCTCGCCCTTTTCTAATTTGTATGTAAAAATTTCAGTTTCTTTTAATCTTTAATTTATCTATTAAATTTTTTTTAATTAAAAATATTTAGAAAACTAGGAAATAAAAGTTGGTCAATACCTATATAATGTTGCTCCTAAAAAGTTTAGAATTTAGCAAATTGGAGATTTTTTTTAAAATCTTACGTTTTCCCCCCACAAAACTCAAGAAGAAAGGGCAATATCACC
Source organism: Benincasa hispida (assembly GCF_009727055.1). NCBI lineage: Eukaryota > Viridiplantae > Streptophyta > Magnoliopsida > Cucurbitales > Cucurbitaceae > Benincasa > Benincasa hispida. Next base: position 55,658,671 of record NC_052359.1, read on the forward strand.
ATAAATCAACTTGACACAAATCTTATGTTATTAACCTAGATGTTTGATCTCAATAATAATAATAATAATAAAAATAAGAATCCAAGGAGAGAGTTTTCTTTAAAAAAAAAAAAATTATATAGAAAATACTTGAGTGTTATCTAACCTGCACAAACAATTGTCTAAAAAATTTTCATGTAGCAAGTTGTTTTTTTAAAAATGATTTTTTCTTTATAATTTTTTTTTTATACACTTAAAAGGAATGTGAAACATGACATTAGGTTGCACCTAATAATTTCTCTTAGAAGTGGTCTAAACCAAAGCTAAAAAGGAAAGGAAATAGACAATATATGTATATATTCAAAAAGTTTTTCTTCTAATCTCCCCTCTAGAAAGCTTTTTATTTTTTTTTATTTTTTACTTTTTTTTAGAAGAAAGTCTATTATTATTATTACTTATTTTGAATATATATATTTGGTAGAAAAAGTTACCGAATGTGGTGTCTGTAGTGCCAGGGATATCTGTTACGATCCTGCAATAGAGGTTTCACAATTAAAACTTTTTAGGGCCTATTTGGTAGAGAATATAAAAACAGAAATTTGAAACAAGGGATTAAATAAAAACAAAATTGTATTTCATGTTTTTAGATATGTGTTTGGTAGCAGAATTTAGAAATTGAATTATAATATAAAAAATTGTAAACTAGTTATAGTTACTAAATTTTAGTTGACAATAAATTATTATTAATTTATTTTTGAATATATTTTATGCTAAAAAATTGTGTAATTATTATTTTGTAATATAATATAATTTAAAATTGAAATTTTGGTCCCTACGGTTTAGAGTAAGTTAAAATTTAAGTCTTATTGTTTATAATTATAATTTACCCCCTATTGTTTGATAAAAGCTTCCTAATGAATAGTTCATATGGTAGGAGCTATTTAAGAGGATTTAAAAAGCCATATGAACTATTAAACTGTATGAACTAAATTCTAAATCTTAAAATCATATGGACTAACTTTTAACTTCATCCAAATCATAGGGACGAAACTTGAAACTTAACCTAATTTTATTTAGAATACATTACATAATACAATTTTTATTTTTTAAAACAAATTGAATTAGGTTTATAACATGACATTTTATATTTTAAATGTTTTTATCTTTTATCTAATATAATTTTGCATTTAAAATTTTAAAATTCAAATTATGGATAGAAAGAAAACATAAAAATATTGCTTTTAGAATTTGCAGTGTTTGGATCACATAATCTCAAAATAATTTTCAAAAATAGAATTTGGGTTGTCTGCCAAACATATATTCGCTGAACTCAACCAATCTGAAAACATAAAACAAAATCTAAATTACAAAAGTTTTCCTTAGTAACTTTTGATTATGTTTTCAGATGCAAAAGTTAAAAAATAATAAGTAAATAAATAAATAAATAAGAAACCAAGGAGGGAGTTTTTTTCCTCCTTTTTCTTTTTCCCTCTTACTTGTTTAAAAAGTGTAAAAAGTTTTATTAATTAAAAAAATATATTTTTTAATTGATTTGTTCTTATATTTTTTTCAGAAATTTTCATGGATATAGATATTTTTCGATATTTTAACCTATTTTAATAAGTTTATACTATCTACTTCGAGGTTAAAAGTTAGATTCTTCTATCTAAATATTGTAATTAAAAAAAAAAAAACAATTTTAAGAGCTTCTTTGAAAAGTGGAAAAGATACTTATATTAACATTCCTTAAAATTGAAAGTTATATTTGTTTAACTTAAAAAATGCTAATAAGGAGAAATGTTGACAAATATACCCTCAATTAAAATATAGCAAATAAGGAGTACAATCTAGTAATTATGCCTTTAGTGAATGCAGAAAAAATTATACAAGTAAGTAAATAAATACTATATTGCAGTTAAATAAAGGGGATCTTCCAACTATTAAAATACATGTATTTCTTTTCTCTATAAAAGAAGATCTTTTAATTTTAATAAATGTAAGAGGCAAATATTAGATTATTTTCAAAGTTTTCTTCCAAAAATAAACTAAAAATATAACCAAATGAAATCCAAATAAGACCAAAAAAATTCTAGGCAAGACGAAAATGAAAGAAAAATCTGCAAAATTAGCCAAAATCCAAAATACTTTCATAATCCAGTAACGACAAATATTACATCGATTCTCGCATTACTATTCTTCAAAATCAAATTTGATTAGACGCTGGAGATTCAAATTCCCATACTCCATATTGTACTCCAAAAACAAAAAGTCAAATTTAATTTGATTGGTTTCACATGCACATGCAATATATGTAATATAACTTCATCACACATATATATAGCCTTAAAAAAAAAACCAACTCATATGTAAATGTTTAATTACCAATGTAAATGCACCCTTAAATAAGGATCACTTGGCCTAGAAACATCTGGGTCAGTCATAATCTGAAAATAATAATAATAATAAATCAAGTAATGAAAACATTAAGAGATATTTAGATAAAACACAACTCTAGTATGTTTTTTATAGTTCAAAAGAAGGAACAACGTCACAAATATGAAGAAGAGAATTCAAAACCTACAATTTCTTAAGAAAATATCGATGTTGTAAGCATTAAACAAATTCATGAGAGAAAAATTATATAGGAGATTTGCAAAAATAGAAAAATAAGGAAAATTATTTACACAATGTAACAAAATTTTAATATTCTTTTAGGGGAAATCGGTTTCTAATTGTTGCAACGTATATTCAATAAATTTTTAGGCCTGTTGGATTGACTAGAGAAAAAAATATTAATATAAAAAGTCATTTTTTATTTTAAAACTCTTTTGATAAGAACTAGTTAAAAATACACTTTAAAAACTTTTATTGGTTGCCAAACATTTTCAATTTTTTCAAAAGGATTTTATTTGTAAAAATAAATAATTGAAAGGTTAAACCAAACACACCCTTAATTTTCTTTTGAAATGTATTATAAATATAAAAAGATCAATTTCAATGTTTAATTTCAGAAATATTGTTTTCATGTAATTTACATTTTTAATAAAAATTTCAGAAAACATTAAAAACACAAGTGAATGTTCCTTTATCCTAATTTTTTTTCCAATAAAATACGATAGTGTTGAACACTATGCCAATTGAGCTATGCTTTGTTGGCTGACCAAATGCAATTTTCAACTTTACTAAGGATAATTTAACGTTAGCCGTGTTCAAAAAAACCTATTTGGAAAAAAAATCTCAACCATTTGCTAACAACTGATTACTGTTAAAAAAACACTTTTTTTAAAAACGCCGTTAATTTTATGTTGACTTTAAAAGCAGTATCCTTCTAGCTTTTAGATCCTCCAAAATTAGTTAGAATTTTTAATTAATTATTTAGTTTTCAATTCTATTGTCACACCAAGATTGTTGAGCGGTGAATGTGGAGTGAGAGCGAAGTGGAAGGAGCGAGACTAGCGAGAAAGGGGGGAGAGAGCGAGAGGGAGAGAGCGAGAGCAGCCTGAACGCCTCATTCAACGTCACGGCCCACGCGATCGAAGGTAATCACTGTGCATGAACGACGGCATTATGTTGATTTGCCCACGATCTATAGATTATGCATGTAAAAACCCTAAAATGAATACAAACAAAGCTTGAAGAGTATAGGTCAAACGCTCAATTAAATCTTGAGTGTCTCGATTAAAGAGAATTCTTAAACCCTAAGAAATTGTGTTGGATGCGTTTGGGAAGAACACATTGAACCAAGGTGAAGTCAACTTATGTTGATAAAGGGAAGGTTCAAACATTTGCCATGCAGCCAAGTAGGTGTTCAATCACATAGGAATTTGGAGCCTATAAATAAGGTTGGAATTTCATTTTCAAATCACAAACAAAAATTTAAAATGAGGGAGAGTAGAGGCAGTGAGGGTTGAGGAGAATGTCAACTTGGACGAGGAGATCTCCCAATCTACTCGATGCGTTTGATGTTTCAAAGCCATCTGAAAGTCTAAGAAGTCTAGTTTTCATGTAAGCTGCGAGGAGAAGAAGCTTAAGGAATTGGGCTGGAGAATGAGGAAAATGACAGAAGGGTCGAGCTACGCTTATAACTGGGCCAGTCTTGATTTTGGAGATTCCGGCTAAACCACTGAAAGTTATGGAGCTAAGATTTTATGGGTAAAAAAAGGAGCCCGAGGTAGAAAAGGGACCTGTTTAGAAAGGCTCTAAAGAAATTAAGTAGTGAGCTGTTATAGTTTTGGATAGTTAGCATATGTCGTGAGTGTTATAGTTTGATAGTTAACATATAATGTGAAGTGTTATACGCTTATAATGAACAATAAGTGTAGTCGTTAATCAAGCTTGAGATAATAACATATTATTTTTAATATCATAGCAATATGTGATGTTACATTTTGATAGTTAGCATATGTATGAGTGTTATAGCTTGATAATTAACACATAGTGTGGGTGTTTATAGCATTATAGTTTCGAATATATGTAGCATTATGTTGGGGGATGATAATAAAGTGTGTTTAAAATTTTGATAGTAAATGCATATTATGAGTATTCACTTAGCTTATACTCTGATACTTGAATATATGGCATCTGTGGTCAAAACATATGCTTTGGTAATACTGATGTTGCCATGATATTATTTGTGTGGTTGACTATGGAACTGCGATATGGCGCGGATATGTGGTTAACATGCTTACAAAGCGTGCTTGGGGGAAAAATATGGTCGGCTTCGTCGGCGGAAAATAATTTAGTCGGCTTGGTTCGCGAGAAAATTGAGTTGGCTTCGGTTGACGGGAAATAATAGTCCGCTGTTACAGAAAACTTGCGACGCTTCATCGTGGAAAATAAAGCGTGACGTGCAAAATTCAAGTACCAAGCATGATTAGCGGGATAAGATAAAATGGTCGAACTGTGCAATGGGCGGGAATTAGGGGTCATAGGAAGTTCCATAGTGATTGTATGTGATGATATGATATGCATGCCACGTAGTAGATTTGGAAATAAAGTTAATCATTGCATGAAATAAATCCATGAGCATGCATAGGCTACACTGTGATTTATTATCAATGTGATTGGTTCTCCAAAATGATGAATTTTCATCTTACAAGAACCACTCATCTGGGCTTAGTACTCACACTTTTTCACATTGTTATCCTAACCCCCCAGGCTGCGGAAAGGTGAAGTTTCAGAGTGCTCTAAGATCAAGGTCCTGCTACGTGCCACATTTACACTTCTCGGAGAGTTGTTACGGTTGTCGTTGTAAACTTTGCTATTAATCCTAAGTTGTATAAACTTATATCACTGTCGTAATAAAAGATGGAGCCTACTTAAAATCTGTTATATTTATTCCTTGACTTAATCATTCGCCTAGTGTATAAAAGTATAGTATGATATCAGAGTTATTCCGCAAAAATCATTAGGCAGAAAGTAGTCAGCTCAGGGTTGATAACTGTTGAGTCAGCATCCCTCCTCCCAGACTGAGAAGGTGGTTGGGGCGGGGTTTGACCTTTTTAAAGACCTTTAATTTAACTATTTCACATAAATCTATTTCTATATTTTTATGAGTTAATACATCATTTTTTGAAAAAAAAGTTACCATATTCATTTTTTTAAAATAAAGCTATTTTCCTTAATATTTAAAAATTAATCTATAAAAGATATAATTATCATACTAAACAATTATTAAATTTTAAATTACAAAAAAATAAAATTAAAATGGTTTATTTTAATTATTATATTCTAAAATAATATTATTTTTGTATTTATTACCGAACACTCTAACCTACTTTTTCAAAGTTTAAGCTGGAATTTACCAAACCACACTTTTACGTTCTTTCACAGCTGATGTTTCTAAAAGCACAACTACCAACAATTATTTTAAAAGCTACAATAATCTTAAACGGAACCTTGGAAAAGAAACGATAAAAAAAAATAAAAAAAAAAAGCAGGAAATGAAAAATATAAAAATAAAACCGTTAGCAAGTGGACCTTTCATATATCTTAAATTTGAAAACTAAATACTAACTGTGGTAATGGTAAATCATCTCTGAAACTAAATTCATTAGCACATCCATCTATATGAAACATGCAAAATACATTAATAACACACAACTAAAAACACACCAAAAGGAAAGAAAACGACGCGGTTTCCTCCTTTTTGCTTGTCCAAATTATTTCGCCTATGCAAATATATGTTTTTCTAATATACAAATCTGAACCTCTCTCTCCCTTCCTTCTTATTCACATATATAAAAAGTGATTATTATTTTCAAGGAAAGAAAGACTCAGATTGTATATTAATTTTTTTCCCTTTTTCTCCTCTTCTTATTCTGGTCCACTCCAACTGCTGGCAAAACGGCGGTTTTAGCGTCGTCTGGCGGCAGTTTTCTTTTTGGGCATTGAAGTAGACGGCAGCAAGGAGAACCAAGATCGTTGTCGGTGCAAAAGCTCGGGTGTTGAATTGATCCCTTGAAGAGGGGTGGATTCACTTGATTGTCTTCGTTTCTGCTTGAATAGAACAAAACAAAACCTTGGGATTCCTATGTTTGGTGTTGGAATCTCGTAACTTATATATCTCTCTCCCTGTGTTTCATTCATTTACAAAATTTATTGGTTTAATATTGTTGCTTAATAGTTAAGATTATATTTATATTTGATCGTTCAATAAAAAGTTATAAGTTTATTCTCTTTCTCATTATAAGAAAAATCTGCTTAATTAAGAAAGGAAAAGGATGGAGCTCTGCCCATTTCTAACTTGTATGTAAAAATTTCAGTTTCTTTTAATCTTTAATTGATCTATTAAAATATTTAGAAAATTAGAAATAAAATTTCAGTTTCTTTTAATCTTTAATTGGAGTTTTTTTTTTTAATGTTATGTTTTTTCCCCCAAAACTCAAGAAGAAAGGGCAATATCACCATAAGTCAACTTGACACAAATCATATGTTATTAACCTAGATGTTTGATCCATAATAATAATAAAAAAAAAAATAAAGAATCCAAGGAGAGAGTTTTCTTTAAAAAAAAAAATTTATATAGAAAATACTTGAGTGTTATCTAAGCTGCACAAGCATTGTCCAAAAAATTTTCGTTGTAGCAAGTTGTTTTTTTAAAAAAATGATCCGTAACGAGTAAAGAAAGAAGCAATTGGGCCAGTCAAATATTGAAGAAAAGGGGGAAAAAAGAAAAAACCAAACCAGCGTGAAGAAAGATCTCAACTCTCCTCCCTGAATTGCAACCCTAGGTTTAGTAGCAACAGCAGAAGGAAAGAACTCATGGCCATTGAAAACTTGCTTGTTATTACTATAAAAAACACAGATCTCCATGCTTTGAGTGAAGGAATCAAGAACATCTCCTATCACTCTCCCAACAACAAGAGGCTCTGATGACATTATTGATCTTGCCATTTCTTAATTTTCTATTTTTATTTTGAAGGATTTTATATTTAAAAAATCCTCATATATACTAGTTAGATGTAAAATTAAATATTTAAGGTCCTATTAGACATAAAATTTAATTTAATGTTAAATAGATTAGTTAATTTTTAAGAATTTTAAATATGTCATAGACCTTTCAATACAAGATTGAAAGTGAATTTGGTAGACACAAAATTGAAAGTTTAACAACTAATTAGATTTTTTTTTAACTTCATAAATTGTTTCTTAAAGAAATTAGAAATAAAAATTTCTAAGGACTTGTATGGATTGGCTAGAGAAAAAATTATTTTTCAAAAATGTCAATTTTATTTGATCTCTTTTGATAAAAAGGGTTTAAAATGCACTTTGAGATTGCTTCAAAATCTATTTTGAATGGTTGTCAAACACTTCAATTTTTTCCAAAAGGATTTATTTTCAAAATTAAACACTTGAAAAGTTAAACTAAATATACTCTAAATTAATGATTAAAGTGTTTTCATCATTAGATTATCGAATAAAAGATTATAGATTCTTGACTATGTTCTCAGATTAACAAAATTGTTATTTTGTAAAAAAAGAAATCTCAATAAATAAAAAGTACTTTAAAATATTGCCTTATCATAAACATTATTATTATCGAATAAAAGTTAGTGAGGTTGATATGAATACAGTTCAATTGACATGAATTTGTACTATCAATTTTGAGTAGCCGAAAATCTTCTGAAGAAAAAAAAATCATATTTGTAATTAATAGAATCATTTGAAAAAAAAATACTTAAACTTGAGAGGTATTTTGGACACACCTCTTTAAGATGTACTTTAAACTTAGAAGGTATTTTGAACACATCTCTTTAAGATGTACTTTAATCACACTTGGGTTTGAATTTTTTTAAAGATTAGATCCAAATTTTTTCTTCCCTTTTTGGTTATTGTATGGGTCATCTTAA
>NC_052359.1:55667296-55672086 GCF_009727055.1 Benincasa hispida
GGATCAAACCTCTAATCTTGAGTATCAGTTGAACTATGCTCATTTATAACTATAGATGATTATTTTTCTACTTTCACAAAATCTCTCACGATATATTTTTGAATTAATATACTTTTTAGGTCATAAAATGCACTCTTAAAATAATTCTCTCTCTTAAAAAAGTTCATGAAAATGAGAAGGCACTACATTAAATGCACAAAGAAAAAAATTAAAAGAAAACAAAAGAAAACAAAAGAAAACATAGGTCATTTTAGAAAAATGTTAGGGTCCTTTTCCAAAAGAACTTTGGTTATAAATTGAGCATTAAGTTCCTCTTAATAGGTCGAAAATCTCTGTAATCTCTTTAGTTTGTTGAGAACTTCAATTTCGTCCATTAGATGGTAATAATACTTCCTCTAAGTGTAGGAATTTTTTTGGCAAAACAGTTCTCTTCTTTGCAAGGTCTATTTATACTTGGACTTGCATGTAGGCTTATCTTAATTAAACGCCGCTTGACATGTTAATCCTCAATCCAACATTTCTAAGGCTGCCACATAACCCGTTTATGAATTAATTAATCTCAACTCTCCAGCTTAACTCCGTCGCATGGGCTTGCGACCACTTAAGTCTTTTCTTGATCATCGCATAATCCTACTCAGTGTTGCACCCTCTGGACGTCACCTTTCGACACATTGGTCCAGAATCACCCCGTTTGCCACTTTAGCCTTTACCATTTGCATATGAGGTTGGTCGCATACTTCCCCTATACCAACCTCGACTTTTCCTCCTCATTCAAGAGCCATCTTACTTCCTCCATGGCCTTCCACATACCACATAGCTATACTTTTCCATACTGTCCCCTTCTTGGACATCTGGTTGCATAATTCAACAAAACTAGTTGCATAGCGTGTCATAACTCCAAACGCATAAAATCCTCTACTTTCCTTTAAGTGTTAACTTCTCTCTACTTTACTCGAGAGCTTGAAATTCCACACTTAGCACATTTTCCTGTCCTCTAAGTACTCCAGAGTATAGCTTCCGAACACTTAGAATATTTTCCCTCATTCAATCATATGTACACATACATTGAGCTTCCCACACGCTTCAAATAATATAAACATTATAAGTACGTACTTCCAAGAGCTTAATTACATAATTAAGAGGACTTAAACATAATTAGCTAGTAAAACAAGTTTAGGGGTTTACAAATTATGCCTTTAATGAATGCAAAATAAATTTTACAAGGTAAGTAAATAAATACTATATTGAAGTTATGAGAAATGGAGGGGATCTTCCAACTATTAAAATACTTATATTTCTTTTCTCTATAGAAGATCTTTTAATTTTAACACACGCAGGAGGAAAATCTTAGATTATTTTCAAAGTTTTCTTCCAAAAATTACCTTAAAAAAATTACTAAATGAAACCGAAATCAGATTTTTTTTTTTTTTTTTAGGCAAAATGAAAATGAAAGAAAATTCTGCATAATTAGCCAAAATCCAAAATATTTCATAATCCAATAACGATGAGTATTATATCAATTTTCACATTATCATTAAATAAAATCAAATTTGATTGGACGTTGGAGGTTCAAACTTCTGTACTCCCTATTGTACTCTAATAAAAAGGTCAAATTTAATTTGGTTGTTTTCACATACACATGCAATATAATTCATCACAGGCATATATATAGCCTTAAAAAAAATCAACTCATATGTAAATGTTTAATTTCCATTGTAAATGCTCCTTTAAACAAGGATCACTTAGACCAGGTATTGGGATTGATGCCCTAAATCTCACGAGTCCTGTAGTTTGTAATTGTAATGTACAAACAATTTATTTATTTAATAAAATACGAGGTATTTTATTCGACATTTAGTAGCATTAACCCATCAAATCAATAAATTAACATCAAAGGTTATCTTCTCTAGCTTAAACATGTATGTAGAGACATACAGGTGGATCATGTTTAAGTGATAATCTAAATGGTCTGTAGTAGATGGATAAGATTAGATACCTTATACTGGTGACATTACAAATGCGCCCCTTTTTGTAGATGTTACAATTGTTTTAAAGTTCTACAAATGATTTGATCTTGATCATTCATGTAGAGACATGTGAGAGACGGTGTTCATACAAAAGGGTATGTATAAGACCAGACCACGAAATGAATAGTCTCATTATATAAAGTCGTTAATAATAGAGACTTATATTTCACCAAGATGACCATAGGTGACATGATCTAAATCCTGAGTGAGTTGCGAATTCCTACATATGAAGGCGTTTCTTTGATTTGCATGGGTGAGAGTGGACAAATTACCGACTCAATATGCTTACCATTTCGATGATTCATTTGATGAGGGAGCTTGAAACACAGCTACACAAGACGAAATTTACTCCCTTCCTATTGTCGGGGTAAGTAGATAAATTACTCCCTTGAGGGCTGATTCCCAAGCTTGAACAATGTCACATCACACCCTCTTAGCCTGAGAGGGGTTTGGTCATAGTCAGACTATGACTTATTGTTCATTAAAGAAATCAGTGGTACTTAAGGAGTTAGATGTAACTATAGGAGCAAAACAATAATTTTGGTCTAGTTGTACTTATGAGCAATTTGTAAAGAGTCATCGCCCTATTGACTGGTTATATCCAATGGACACAAAAATATATCTGTAATGTGAAGAGTGCAGTTGTCGGTCTTTAATGGAGTAACCGACAGTTAATGGATATTGAGTAATTTAATTTAAGGAGTTTAATTAATTATTCAAGTGCCATTGGAGCTTCAATCTACAGGTCCATAAGATCCCCTCTGTAGCTCAACTAGGATAACTGAGAATCAATTTAATTTTGAATTGCTCAAAATTAATTGAGCGAATTAATTATATATGATACAATTAATATAATGTATTTAATACATTATTATATAAAGTTTATTTGAGATGAAATAAATATTTGAATATGATTCTGATATTGATTATATGGATTGGATTCATATAATCAAATTTAATATAAATTTGATTTATATTAAATACTATAAATTATTGAGAGAAAATACAAACTATAGATTATATTGTATTTGATAGAATATAAACTATAGATTATGTGTTATATTTGATATAACATGTAGTTATATAATAAATTAGTTATTATATTATTATTTAAATTAAAATTTAGTTTTAATTTAGGGGGGCTCTCCTATTTCTCTCTAAAATAATGTGTGGTTATGGGAAGTTAGCAGAGATCAAATTTTTCTATCTTCTTCCCTTTGCTTCTTATACAGAGAACTCAGTGATTTTTTCCAGTAGCACACAAAAGATCTCCCCCTAGAAAATTTTCTCATCTCTATCTTCTCACTCACTCCCAAAATTAAATACCATAGAGCCCACATAACTCTTGTCATTCTCAAGCCCTTAGGAGAATAACAAGGTTTCTTATGATGGTGTCTAGCCCTTTTGGTTTTGAGTTGCTGCTTTTGTTTGTGATCAATAGGAGAATTTGTGACCAATCAAGAGAAATTCATGAAGATTCATTTGGATTTAAGGGTAAGTGTGATTAACCCCGAATTCCTTCTATATTGTATCTGAAGCATGTTGTAAATTTTATTAAAATGCATAATGTAGTTCTCTAAAATTTTAATTCTCTTTGAGTCTAAAATTGGGACACAATTTGCGATTCTGCATCGAATCTCACAGTCCTTCAATTGGTATCAAAGCGGCGGTCTTAGTCCCAATTTTAATTTTTCCTTTATCAAAATTCAGTTTATGGTGGGATTTGCATTAGTGTACGATGTCCATGTTGATGAATGATTATTGGTTTTTCAATTATGGATGTTTTCGAGATTGATCTTTAAAATTTACTGTTTTAATTTACAAATTTGGTTTGTAAGGGCCCGTTTTTTTGGGCATTAATTTACAATCAAGTTTGGAAATTAATTGTGCGTGTCGTTCATGAGTTTTTGGCGACTTTCTAGAGAAAACGAGGCCCAAATAGGAGAAAAATCGATGGAGTTCATGACTGTATAGTAGGCAATTGTATAACAACATTACAACATTGTGCCCTAGCATTGAACGTTGCGAAGAAATAGATGGAAGGATTTTTCCGTAGTGTTGCAATGCTAGGTCACAACGTTGCAACGCTCCGAGATGAAAAAATTGATGCGGTTCAGTTCGTGGTTCTATCGGTTTGCGTGTAGCTCACTTGGTTCGAGTGGTTCACGGGTTTGAGTTTTTGTTTGATTTATCAATTTTTTGTTGTAATAGTTAGTTTTTAATTTATTAAAATAATATAAATGTTATATTAATTTAATTAGTTGTTTAGGAGTTCAATCCCGATCCATATATTGTTCTTTAAATTATGCATTTGATATATGGTTTATTTTTATTTAATATATGTCATAATGTATACCATATAGAAAGTCCCACCATAGGTTATGCATTTAATCATGCGTCGTGAATATTATAAATGTTATAATATAGTTGCATGATTTAATTTTATAGCATGCTCATGCATCATATAATATAAATGTTAATAGTATAATGATTGGCATAGCAATTATGACATTATCTAACAGATCATTAATTATAATTTTTATAATATAGTATTAACGTAGGATGAATGTCATTATGAATTTCCTAACTTTATATATAATTATGTAGTATAGTAAGAAATGGAATTGCAGAAGCATGTCATACTCTAACGTCCTTATAACTTGTAAATTATATATTTTCCTAAGTAAGATTAAATGCAGATATGTTTTAATTTGTTCATTTTTTTATAATCAATATAATTAATGGAAAATTAGAATTGAAATT
>NC_052359.1:55672186-55868436 GCF_009727055.1 Benincasa hispida
GTCTACCAGGTCTTCTCAACAACGATGGATCAGGATGTAAGACAGGCATATTAGGGTGTGTGATCCAGTAATCTTCATGCGGTACAGGTTGAAATTGAGAAGAGTAACATTCAGCATATGTTGACAATTTGTAGTAGTTCTCAATAAAATCTTCGTAGTTCATGTTAAAATGTGAGCAAACGGCCATAAAATGCGAGCATGGAATGCCGAATGCTTGCCACTTGTTACATGAACAGTACCGCTCGGACCTGTTTAGCCTCAATATTTGAACGTTTCCTCCTTTGGCATTGAGACTATGATGGTCGATCTTCACATGAAACACACCTTCATATCGATCGTATGATTGTACTTCATGTTTACTAGATCGTGCAACCCATTTATTTATTTTTTCGTGTGCGTACCTGGATTTTTACTCCACTTAGTATTATAAAATATGTTTGAAATAAACTATTAATAAATTATATATATAAAAAATAATATTTACCAGGTGTATTTATCTTGACGCTCCAATGCATCCCTTATTTCTGCTCTTCTTTTCTCGAAATAGTTCCGCATTTGAAGAATATTATCTGAGCAAGAGCATTTATAGGCAACATTCGAGCTCCTTTGAAGACTCCATTTATGCACTTTGATAGATTTATCGTCATCCACCCATATATAAATCCTCCATCATGTGCTTGAGTCCATTGCTCTAAACTAATGTTGTAAAAAAAACTTAGACAACTTCGATTTATTCCTTTGATATCTTCAATTGCTTTGTTGAACTTTTGAATTTGAAACTGACACCCGACACGATAAACATAATTTTTCAATGAATTAAATTTATACTTTTTATTGAAGTTGCTGACGATATGTCGTAAGCAAAAACGATGGTGACATTTCAGTCTTGTCCAACCATTTGCTGGGTTGTTTACTACTGCAATTATACCAGCATGTCGATATGATATTAAACACACCTCTTCGTGTGTTACAATTTCTCTCAGGTGTTTCATACTTAGTGATCTCGAACAAGCCATCATACCGAACGATACTGTTCATGTAACAAATGGCAAGCATTCGACATTCCATGCTCGCATTTTATGGCCGTTTGCTCATATTTTAACATGAACTACGAAGATTTTATTGAGGACTACTACAAATTGTCAACGTATGCTGAATGTTACTCTCTTCAATTTCAACCTGTACCGCATGAAGATTACTGGATCACGCACCCTATATGCCCGTCTTATATCCTGAGAAGACCTGGTAAACCGAAAAGTTCATGTTATCACAACGAGATGAATTTGACAGAACCAGCCACTCGACAATGATGTGGATTTTGTAACCAGTTAGGACATAATCGAAGGAAGTGTCCTTCGTTACTAAGACGGGCTCCATATAGTTAGGGATTGAATAATAAATAATTTTTTTTTATTATATATTCATTTTATTGTATATTCAATTTTTTATATTATAATTTATTATATATTCGATTTTTTTATAATAATCTACTGTATATTCAAAAAAAATTTTTTGTAATCAATAAAGTTTTACATTATAATAATCTAATATATTCAATTTATAGTATAATAATATAATATATTCAATTTATTCAATTTATTGTCTAATGATTATTCAATTATAGTCTAATGATTATAAAATGATTATTCCGAAGACTCTCGCTCTCTCCTAAGATCTTGCTCTCTCACTCCCGCTCTCTCCTAAGATCTTGCTCTCTCACTCTCACTCTCTCCTAAGATCTCACTCTCGTTCTCTCCTAAGATCTCGCTCTCGCTCTCTCTATTATTGTTGTTATTTTTCCATTAATGATTACTAACTTTCATTTCTTCTGGAATAATCACAAACACTTTTTTTTTTATTATGGATCTACTACCAGAAACTCAATGCGTAATCTTAGCATTCAATGTGTATTCCTGAACAATCTCATTTTTCAATTATTCAACAATTTCATTTTACCAAGTTCAATGTTAGTCAGATTAGTCAATATAAACTAAATCTTGCTCTCTCCAACATTCTCACTTTGAATCTCGCTCTCTCCTAAAATTTCGCTTTGAATCTCGCTCTCTCTTAAAATCTCGTTCAACATCTCGCTCTCTCCTACTATCTCGCTTAATCTGCTTCAGACCACTTATCTCCTTAATAGCTTTGAAGTTTCGACATGTGTGTAACCTTCGACAACCTAATATACAAAATTTTGTTTGTAGACAAAGCTAATTTGGAATTGTCTTTCATTCCAAGGCATAACTTGTATCCATGCGCTTCATATTCGCCTGAGCTCGCTCCCAGAAATATAGCCATCCCCACCCCCTCACGTCAATCCCACAAGCCTCCATCTAATTTGAAATGATAAAAAATGCATACGTTGTTAGAAGCAGCTCGAGTACACAGATACATATAGTCTACCATCTCATTACTTTATTTCCTCTATGAGGGAAAAAGAAAAGTAATAAACCTGCAATCTCGAGGGTGGATGTGTGTCGAAACTTCAACTTGCAATCTCGAGGGTGGATGTGTATCGAAACTTCAACCTTCGACATCTAGCCTCGAACTCCCAAAACAACAATATTTCTCTAATAAGTTTCAAAACAACAATATTTCTCTAAAGTTTTGAAAACAACAATATTAATATTAAAGGTCCGTTCACACATGCTATAAGGTAAATCATAATTTTGTTGCTATATTAAAAAAAATATATGAGAATGTGAATTTGGAGAGGTTTGAATCATATCCATACACTGGTTGCATACTAAAATAATAATAATAATAATAATAATAATAATAATAATAATATATTTACTTTATGATAACTAAAAAATCTATATAAATTAACCAAAAAAAAAAAAAGAAAAAAAGAAAAAAAGAAAATGAGTTATTTCAAAGTTTTATATAATTTTTCTTCCACCCTTTAATTTGACCAAGTATTGAAAGTGATATTTTCAACACAACAAACATATCTTTGTGATCAGAAAAATCTAAATCCAAATAGTTATGATTACATGAAATTGATTAATTAAATGTAATCAGATTTCCTCATTTCCCTCTAAATCCTAACTATAATCTTAGAACTCACTTCCTCTCTTCTATTTATACAATTTCATAACTCACCAAATACCAAACACGATTTTACAATTCTCTCAAAATATGAATTGCAAAATGCTCAAATTACCTTTACTTCTCACTTTCATTTTCCTCTTAGCCGCCGTCGTCTCTTCAACCCATGTTGACAGAGAGGTAAAAAAAACACACCCCACCCGGCACCCATGCCGCCTCTCACGGTGGCTTCCGCCATCCTCCGACCACCGTCATTTTTTTTATTAATGTATTATTTTTTTCTTTTTTACACAGGCTTATGTTGTGTACATGGGAGCATTGCCAAAATTGGAGAGCCATGAAATTCTAGCAGATCATCATCATAGCCTCCTCGCTAATGCTGTTGGAGAGTAATTAATTATTACCCCATATATTTGTTTATTTTGTGCGAAATTCAGTAAATTTTTTATTTTATTTTGACTATTTGTTTCTTTTAATTAAATGGATTTTTAGTGAGGAATTGGCTAGAAAAGACAAGATTTATAGCTATGGAAGGAGCTTCAATGGATTTGCTGCAAGGCTCTTGCCCCATGAAGCCAACAAACTTGCAAGTTCGTCTATATTTATTTATTTTTCCTTTTTTCTTTTTTCGTTTTTAGTTTATAAATTTATTTTTTTCTCCCTATCTTAAAAGAAACACTTACCATTCATTTTTAGAAAGTGGATAACAAGTTTATATGTTTTATTTTCAAAAATCAAAAACCAAAAACTAAATCATGTTTATGTATAAAAGTGTTTCTTATGGCTAAAAAATCCGAATGAAAAAGAAAAGAAATGGAAATTGATATATATAATAATGAAAATGGAAATGCAGAGGAAAAAAATGTGGTGTCAGTATTTCGGAGCAAGAGGAGGAAACTACGTACAACAAGATCATGGGATTTTCTGGGGCTGTCGGAGGCGGCGAGCCGGCAGAACGCCGCCGCAGAATCCAACATAATCGTGGGTCTGTTGGATTCGGGGATATGGATGGAAGGTCCAAGTTTTAAAGATGATGGCTACGGTGAAATTCCTTCTAAATGGAAGGGCAAATGTGTCACTGGACATAACTTCACTGATTGTAACAGGTCTCTCTCTCTTTTTCTACTATTTCTATTTTTTAATTAATTAATTATTTATTTTTGAAAATTTGAAAATTTTCATGAATTTGGGTTAATTTTTTGTTCTTGTGGGACTCAAATGGTAA
Organism: Benincasa hispida; assembly: GCF_009727055.1. Taxonomy (NCBI): domain Eukaryota; kingdom Viridiplantae; phylum Streptophyta; class Magnoliopsida; order Cucurbitales; family Cucurbitaceae; genus Benincasa; species Benincasa hispida. The sequence continues at coordinate 55,676,463 of NC_052359.1, forward strand.
TGTATTCATTTTTACACTTTTTCTTTCTTTCAAGTTTACTCCAAGGCAACGCCAGAAAAAAAAAAAAAAAAAAAGTCATTTTATTGAACTATATTTAGAATGTACCTATGACTTTTTTTCTTTGATGATGATTTACCTATTTCAACCAACTTCATGTAGTCCCATCCTCGCCCTCATCTAGCACATAATTTTTTTTTAGAGAAAAATTGACATCCTTAAATTGAGTTTGTTTCATTCTCCACATACAATTTCATGGCAAATTTAAATTTGAACAAGTTATAAGTTTGAATACCATCACTCTTATTGAATTATTTTTTTTTAAAAAAAGATGAATATAAACTCTTTAGTTTATTTTGAAAAAAATGGTGCATTTGATCATTTAAAATATATATTTCTTTTAGTGTTGAAGAATATGTGTGTTAATACGTTTTTAGTCCTAATTATTTTAACCTATTCTTAAAAATTGAGTGACTAAATACACCTTAAGGACCTGAAAGGATACATATTTAGGACTTTGGACAAACACACAAATTTCAAAATGAAGGACTAAAAATGTAATTTTATTTAAATAAATAAATAAATTGACAACCCATTTCTTTTCTATTAGAATATTAACTTTATTTTCTCCATTTTTTTCACAAGTGGAGTGAACAGCATGATCAATTAGTCTTTTTTTCTTTTTCTTTCTTTGTTTTTTTTTTTTTTGAAAAAAAGATTTAAAGTTTAATGGTTAAAATGAAAAATTGTAGGGTTAAATGTCATATAAGATACAAATAAAGGGGCAAAATAGTAATTTGACCTTATAGGATTGATCGAAACTGCAGGAAAGTTATCGGCGCGAGGTTCTTCAACCTTGAAAAAATAGACGATTCCATCAACCAAAGCCCCGCCGACGAGATCGGTCACGGTTCCCACACCGCCTCCACGGTCGCCGGAGCCGCCGTCGATGGCGCCAGTCTCTATGGCGTCGCCGGAGGCACCGCACGTGGCGGCGTCCCGGCGGCGAGAATCGCGATGTATAAAGTGTGCTGGATCGTAGGGTGCAGCGACATGGATCTACTGGCCGGATTCGACCACGCTATCGCTGACGGAGTAGACATCATATCGGTGTCAATCGGCGGCGAGTCGACGGAATTCTTTGAGGACCCGATCGCGATCGGGTCGTTTCACGCAATGGAGAAAGGGATATTGACGAGTTGCTCCGCCGGAAATAGTGGGCCGGATTTAAAGACGGTGGAGAACACGGCGCCATGGATAATGACGGTGGCGGCTTCTACGATTGATAGGGATTTCACTACCATCGTGAAATTGGGTAACAATAAGAAATTCTCTGTAAGTATCTTACAAGGGAAATTATGATCAGTAACTTCAGAAAGTTTTTATTTTCACAATTAAATCCTTTTAGAAAATTGAAATAGTTTTTATCATAATTTTTTCGAGTACATGTCAAAATTATTATAAGAAAAACATAAAAACTATCATTGAAAAAAAGGTTTCTAAAGAAGGTGAAAATTAAAAAAAAAAAAAAAAAGAGAAAAATTTGTTTTAAAATCTAACATTGCAGTAAAGAAACATTGTGTGAAACAAATCATAAAATTTAAAATCCTCTCTCATATTTTAAAATTTGTGGGACATATTATATTACATAGACAAAAAGTTTTGTGTACTAATAATTACAGGGAGTATCAGTGAACACATTTTCACCAAAAAAGCAAATGTACCCTCTAATCTCCGGATCAAATGCAGCATTACCTAATCACTCCTCTCTCGACCCAAGGTAATATAAAAACGTAACATTTTGAAACGTAGAGATGAATATTAATAATTAATTGATTAATTTTGATGGGTGCACTGCAGGTGGTGTGATTATGGGAGTCTTGACGAGAAAAAAGTGAAAGGAAAAATAGTGTATTGTTTGGGATCAGTATATCAAGAATACACAATTTCTGATCTTGGGGGCATAGGTGTAATTTCAAATCTTATGGGCACTACTGAAATTGCTATTACCACTCCTATTCCTTCCACTCATCTTTCCTCTCTAGATTCTGACTCTGTTAATGGCTATATTAACTCCACCAAGTAATTTCACTATTTAATATTATTTCTCTGCTTTATTAGTAAATTTTAATAATTACTAATCTCATTTTTAAAATTTTTAAAATTTTAAATAAATAGAAACCCTGAAGCTGTCATTTACAAAACTACCACAAGGAAGGTTGATGCTCCCTTTTTGGCTTACTTTTCTTCTAGAGGTCCTCAAACCATAGCTTCTCATATTCTTAAGGTAATTTGAAATGACATTTTAAGTTTCTTTTTTTTCTCCCTTTTAAGCTTTAAATAAATATTTCAAATGGATTTTTTTTTTCTTTTTTGGTTAAAAAAATTAAAAAAAAAAAAAAAAGAACAGCCGGACATTGCAGCACCTGGGATGAACATTTTAGCAGCATTCTCAAAATTGGCTTCAATTCCAAGCGACAGACATTCCCTTTTCAACCTTCTTTCTGGTACCTCTATGTCTTGTCCCCACGCCACCGCCGCTGCCGCCTATCTCAAAACCTTCCACCCCACTTGGTCCCCCGCCGCCATCAAGTCCGCCCTTATGACCACCGGTACCCTCCCTTTTCTTTTTTCCTTTATTTATTGCTCAAATTACTTATATGTTATTAAAACTGTTTTATGGTAGTCCTTATATTTTTTGTTTTTATTTTTTATTTTTTTTATCTTTGTATTCTTAATGTTGATTTATTTTGATCATTGAATTCTTAAATTATGATAATTTTGATCCTTTCAAAATGAAGTGAAAATAAAGCCCTGAAGGGACTAAGATCAAGATCACAAATGAATTACCAGACCATTTTAAGTAATGTGTTGGAATATTGAAATTTTAAGGATTATTTTGAAATAGTTATAAGGGTACTATTGGAATATTGAAATTATAAGGTTATTATTTATAGTTTGATAAGGAAATTTAGAACTCACCTTCTGCGAATTTTGCAGCGACCCCATTGAAGATCGGAGATAAATTAGACGCGATCGGCGGCGGCGCCGGCCAAATTAATCCGACCAAAGCGGTGCATCCAGGCCTCATTTACGATCTCTCTCGCACCTCTTACCTCTCTTTCCTCTGCTCCAATAAACGCTACTCCGGCTCCGCCCTCGCCATTCTCACCGGAGACGCCTCTTTTAACTGCTCCGCCATCCCGCTAGCGACCGGCTCCGATGCTCTCAACTACCCTTCCATGTACGTCCCCGTCGACTACGACGCCACCTCTCTTTCTGCCGTCTTCCACCGGACCGTCACACACGTCGGCTTCGGCCCATCGACGTACAGGGCGAAGGTGAAATCGCCGGCGGGTTTGTCGGTGAGGGTCTCGCCAGAGACTCTGAAATTCGATCGGGCGTACGAAAAACGGTCGTTTAAGGTGGTGGTGGAAGGGGCGGCGCCGGCGGTGGGGGATGCTCCGATGGCAGCTTCACTTGAATGGGATGATTCTAAGCATAATGTTAGGAGCCCAATTTTGGTGTTTAAGGTTTAATTTAATTTAATTTGTTCATATCTGTGTTTATTTATTTTGGGTTATTGTTGATCTTAGACAGAGTAATACTAAATAGTTGTCTTGTTAGAACATTTTATGAGGTTTATGTTTTTGTTTAATTACTTTTTTTGTTTCCTACTTTTATTTAGATGAGATTGTTTTTTTTATCCCTTACTTTTCAAACTTCAATACACCACCAAATATTTGTCATAAGAATAGTTTTACGATAATTATACTAATTCCTGACCATTCGAATAATGTGTCTTTCTTCAATTTGATTATTTATGAAAAGATACTATATTTACTATGGAAAATTTAAAAAAAAAATAATCACATAACATTTATTATAACAATATTAATTCTGGAACTCATTGTACAAATACAAAATTTATTTTATGTTTCAAAGTAAATAATAGAATACAAATTTGTTTTAAAAACCTTTGTAAAAATTACAACTATATAAATTCATGCTTGTTTGATTTGATTTGTGATTTGTTTCTTTGAATTATGTTGCAAATTGAAACTTGAGGAAAAGACGAGGGGTGAACATATTCATAAAAATGTTTTTTAAAAAAAAATCTCAACCCTCATTTTAAACCTAGACAAAATATGTTATTGATACAATATTTTGTTAATTTTCATATGATATAATAAAACCGTCAATTTATCTTTCATATTGACAATTGATAAATGCTTTTGAATATAAAAGTGATGTACATGTCGACGAACATTTTTAAAATTATTCTTACCTCTTAAACTCATAAATAAAAGCAGCACACTTTTAAGTGTGCTTTTAAAGTTAACAAATCAGTGTAGAGCATATTACCCATCTTGTATTTAGATCTTCATAGAAAAAGGGTATTTTAAAGTAACAAATAACCATTTCATTTTTATTTTATAAATTTGTATTGATTTTCTTATCATTTTAAAAAACATTTGAATTCATAATAAATAATATTTGTAGTACTTTTGAAAACATCCATTAAAAAATCTATAATATATTAAAAAATGAGAATATTGAAAAAAACATTTTTTAACACTTTTATTCCTTCTCTAATTTACTTATTTATAAAACATGCAATTAAAAATAGTATATAAGTAATTAATTATTATTTATCGATATAGTACACAATTAATTAATAATTATTAATTATCAATAATGAGTGTAATAGAAATTCAAAAGTTTGATTATAAAAAAGTTTCTCCTACTTGGGTTTTTCTTTTAATTTAATTATAAAAAATGAGAATCTAATAATTTTAGAATTCAAAAAGTTTGATAACTCTTAATTTCTACCACTATAAAAATGAGTGTTCTTGATCACCATTTTCTACTGACACTTAAATTTTCACTTTTGAATCTTTGATGGATTTGTATAAGAGTGTTTTTCTTTTTCTTTTTTTTTTTTTTTTGGGTCTTCAAAGTATGTTTATTTAAATATTTGGTAAAAAAAAAAAATCGATGGTCTATCTATTTTGAGGGATTGTGTATAGCTAGGGTCTTGAATTTTATTGTTCACTTTTTTTTAGGGATGCTTTTTTTAATTGTTATTTTATAATTAATATATTATTATTTTATTGAAAATGATGGTTCAAAAACCATAGATCAATCTCTTACATGCTTATGTTTCTTTTGTTTTGAATAAAAGATCATATATAGCCTTATGTATACAGAAAATTTTAATCAATTATAGTTAATAAATTAATTAATTATCACACTAGATTAAATAATAAAAAAGGTAGTCATTAAATTGACCCACTAAAAAATCCATATCCTAGCGTTTCTATCATTATAAAAGATTTCATATAATTACTTATAAATATAGCAAAACTAACTATAAGTATTTGAAAATTTGAAAATTTTAGTATATTTTTGTTAAGAATAATGATGATTTTTAATACTATATTTTTATATTTACATAATATATTGATAATGTGATCGAATTTATAATATATAGTGATTTATAGTAAATGAAAATATAGCTTCTTATTATAAAAAAATAAAAAGATATCACATATAATAGAGTATTAATTTTTACTTAAAATTTAAATAATAAATATGGTTTATGAACTAAAATTAGTACTTTAAAAATGAGAGGATTTTCTCCATAAGTTTAATATTTATTTTTAAAAACGAACCATTTTTAGTTTTTAAATTAATTAAAAAAATTATTAGTAAATAGTTAGATTAAGATTATATTCACATGAACTATAGCATATTAACAATTAAATAGTAATATATTATAATAACATATAAAATGAATCCTAAGTACTTTTTAAAAATAAGTTTATTAAAAAATATTTTATCCAACTTATTAAAAAACTATATCTATTTAAAAATTTTTAAAATCAAAACGCACGTGCATTTGTACGTGATAAAGTACTAGTAATAATAAAACGAAAAATTCATAGATAAAAACAATATTTTATTTCAAGGGTTATTTTTTTAAAGGACTAGTTGCAAGCATGCTAAAATAAATTATATAAATTAGGCACATATATACACAATATAAAATTTACAAAAACAGCAAAATCGGTTAGCTCAACCAAATTTAAATGAGACATTGAAATTGAAAAGTAAAAAATTGCTCTCACTGAGTCATTAATCATTGATGTGAATATTTTGTATTGCATGCAAATGTACGTGGTTAAGTTATAATATTAAAATGGCTTGTAAGCTGAGTACTGTCCTCTGAGATCAAACTAACAAGTTATTATTTAGCTATCTTAAAATTGTGTCAATTTTAGTTGAGGAATTGGAATCTAGTTGAATTTGTGATTTTGTAAAACAGAAGATAGCAAGAAAAGTGTTTTAAGATATGAGAATAAAAGCGTTATAGGGTATTGAATCTGTTAATTACTTCATTAGATCTATTCTAGCCAATTCATGGAATCATGTATAAACAATATGCCTAAGTCTAGAAACTTAATTCAAGATCACTTTCTCTAAAAAATAACCTATTCTCATACAACTTAGTTGATAACTAATCTCATGAAATCAAATCAAGAAACAAGGCATTAGGAATTGTCATTAACAATTTTCACTATTAACCTAACTATAATCATGATAGATTAATAACGATTTAATGGTATAGATCTGGTTAATCTCTCAATTAAACATTCAACCTAACAATTATTAGTGATCAATCAATAAAAATAAAACATGATACCATTAAAAAGCAAAGTGTTCAACAAACATCCATGAAAAGAAGTAAATTCAATCTAAATTCATAACAACTTCATCAATACCCTAAAACAATAAGTTTAGCCACTCATAACTTGCAAAAACATATTTTCATACATCAACTTAAGTATAAGATTAAGAGAAAGAAAAGGAAATCGAAGAATCCTCCAGGCTCGACTCGATCATCACCTCGGAAACTCCAACGACCTTTAAAATATCCCTCAAATTCTCTAACTTTTAAACATAAACTTTCTTTTAGGTCTCAAATTTCGATCTAACCCTCAATTCAGTTAGAACCCTCCTTCTATTAGGTCAGAATGTCGTCCAATTATATAGAAGATGAGAAATTTGGAACAAAATCCTTGACAAAATTATCAGATTTTTCAAATAAAGAAAGATAACGTTACGACGCTTCGACACAACATTGCAACATTGGTTTGATTCTGCCGTAGCGTTGCAATGCACAGGCTTAGCATTACAACGCTGCCTTCTTAAGTGCAGCTACTGCCTTCTGGTGTTAATCACCGCTTCATGTCATATCGTTGCAATGCTCTCCTACCTTTTAGTATATTGACATTTTCCCTCTCTTTACTTTACTCCCTTTGGTCTATTGCTCGATTTTGACTCATTTAAGCATAATTTAGTCCTTTTTTTTGAATATTTTGAGTTAATTCACTTCTCGATCATAAATCTTGAAAATCACTAGCAAAAACGTCAAATATGATAAAAACACATTAAAAACAACCCTAAATATAAGGCAAATAATGTACATTTTGTGTGCATTTCACCATCCCAAACTTAAGATTTTGCTAGTCCCGAGCAAAGAAGAAAGAAGAAAATAGAAAAAATTCTAAATAAGTGTACTAATGATTCATGCCTCAGAGAATAGTCAGTTGAGAACTCAAGCATAAACATTCAAGCAAGTCTATCATTATGGTCGTCCATCGCCAAATCTAATCATCTCCCATATGTATGTGCAAGTCACATTCAATTTAAAACTCAGAAGCCAAAATTAGGTTCAAGAAATCTTCACCAGTTTTCCCCATACTCTGGCTCACGCACCAATCATCAAGTATCCACACATTTCAAGAAAGTAATACATAGGGGTACTAGCTTTCACACACTCACTGCAGGGAACCGTACCTAGTCATTTCCCAGGTGTCCTAACTGACCACAAGAAGGTAGCTCTTTTTACCCCCATCCATGCATACATGTTACATGTTTACAAAGCATAAAAGAGAATTTTTCTTTTAAACACATGAGCATACACTCTTTCTTTTCAAAGTCTAACAGAATATTATTTTCTTTCCTCTTAGTCTAACATTATAAATCATCATGCCATCTACTCTCCAACCAGTGGGGCCTTTCGAGGTGACAACCAAATACATTATACATGATTCTAGTTTTAGTTAACATTTCTAAATTGAAGTGACTACATGCTCATGATATGAGAAACTCAAAGAGGGACATAGTAGATCATACTTCAAGATATTACTCCCCTATTTCCACTATGAGTCATCAACATGTATATTCAAGTCTCATCATGGAAAATCAACATCAACAACACACAACGAAGAACCAATCTAAGTATTCTCAATTCACAATTAAAATTTAATTTTTTTTCTTTTCACAAAAAAATGCATATCATCAATAAAAACACATTAGCATGCATAGTAGGATAAAAACAAACACCACAAAAGTACAAATGTCCTCTCCACCCCAAACTTAAAAATATACATTATCCTCAATGCGTAAGAAAGATAGAAATATAAGTCTAGGAGTGTACGAGAGCCCATCAAATAGACTTTAGGACTGATTATTTTTGTGTTGGACAAAGATCTTGAAAAAAATAAAAACTATGAGTGACTTTCTGATTTTAAAAGAAAAAACTAAATAAAAAATAAAGAAAAATAAAGAAATGAATAAAAATATTGGGTTGTCTTCCAACAAGCGCAATTTAACGTTTTCTAACTAGATGGGGCATATCAATCATGTTGGATCCCAATGAGATTTTGTCATGTCAATCTTAGAACATCGTGGAATAAAAAATATTCGCCCACACTGGCATTAAAAAAACAATCATCATTTAAATTAACATTGCTAGTAAAAGTATCATGTATAGCTTCTTCCTCCTATATCTCAACATCTCCTTTACAAATACAATCAATAACATTCAATGTATCATCTTATGAAGATTGAATGAATAGAGTGTGAAAAGGTATAATAGATTAATTATTAAACAATTTTTTATCTAATTATATTTAATTATAACATATAAAAACTTTGGTATGTCAAAAGGTTTTCTAATTTTTTTCCCCATTTCATTAACTCTAAGATTTGTTTTTATAAGATTCATTTCACAAAAATTTGAAAAACTTTGTTTTAAGGTTATTATAAAATTCAAGCATTTGATAAGAATAATTAATAAACTAATTAAGACTCTGATGATAGGATAAACTTTTTTTAAAATATTGACCCATTAAGAAAATCTATATCCTAATGTTTCTATTATTATAAAAAAAATTCATATAACTACTTATAAATAAACCAAAACTAACTCTACGTATTTGAAAATTTGAAAATTTTAGTATATTTTTGTTAATAACAATGATGATTTTTAATACTATATTTTTATATTTACATAATATATTGATAATATTTATCGAATTTATAATATATAGTGATTTATAGTAAACGAAAATATAGTTTCTTATTATAAAAAATAATAAAAATATATCGCATATGATAGAGTAGTTAAAGATATATTATTATAAATATTAATTTTTACTTAAAATTTAAATAATAAATATAGTTCTATGAACTAAAATTAGTACTTAAAATTTGAGAGATTTTTCTCCCTAAATTTATTATTTAATTTTTAAAAACTAACTATTTTTAGTTATTAAATTAATTAAAAAATTATCAGTAAATAGTTAGATTATGATTATATTCACATGAACTATAATATATTAGCAATTAAACAGTATATTATAATAACATATAAAATGAATCCTAAGAACTTTTTAAAATAAATTTATTAAAACATATATTATCCAACTTATTAAAAAATATATATCTATTTTAAGTCTTTTTAAAATCAAAACACAAGGGAATAATAAAATGAAGAAATTCATAAATAAAAATAATATTTTATTTTTAGGGTAATTGTTCTAAGGGCTAGTTGCAGACATGCCAAAATAAGTTATACAAATTAGGCCCATATCCACACAATATAAAATTTGCAAAAATAGCAAAATTGGTCAGCCCAACCTAATTTAAAATGAGACATTGAAATTGAAAAATAAAAAATGGTCTCACTGATTTACTGACCGTCTGGACTTTGATTGCTATCCAATTATTATATGATTGTTATCTGATTTTTATTTGATATTGATTGCTATATGATTGATAATAGTACAAATTGCTATTTGATTATTGCTTGATTATTATATGATACTAATTACTTACACCGATTATTATTTCAGTTTTATTTCACTTTCGATTTTTTAAGCATTAGTTCTTCTCTTTTACTTTTACACATTTTGCTAACCTTTTATTTTTTGTCAATTAGTTAGTAGTTTCTGATATTGCCATATGATTACATTCTATTTTTTATCTTACATTTAGCAGTTTTTGATATTGTCACTCGATTGACATCTGGTTACCTCTATTTTTTGTCACATAATTTAATCATAGTTTATAATATTGTCATCTGATTGTCTTTTGATTGTTATCTGATTTCTATATGAATTTTTACTATATCATTTGACTATTATTTGATTGACATATGGTTAAATCGAATTGCTATCTGATTACTCTTTGATACCGGTTGTTATTTAATTACTATCTCATTGTTATCTTATATTAATTGCCAATGATATATTTATCTACTATCTAATTGTTGTCTAATTGTTATTCATATTGATTATAAATTGATTGTTAATGATACCGATTGCTATCTGATTACTATCTGATAATAATTGTCAATAATATTGATTGCTATCTGATTTATGTTTGATTACTATCTGATACTAGTATATTGTTTATATGTATTTTTATATACTTTAAAATTATCGTGCTTATAAATGAAATATACATGTTTTACTTCAAAATAAGTTATTGATTGGATGTTGTTTGGTGTTAGATATATTGGTGATACACTTAGAATGTTGATTGTTGTTAGTGAAGGAACTCATTTTAAAATAGATCATTAAGTAGAAGTGGATTGTCCAAATTCCATTTTTATTGAAAACTAAATTTACAATAAACATACAAGCTATGCATTCATAAACAAATTACAATATGCTTTTTACAAGGAAAAAGGGATCAAGAGATATTACCTTTGAATAATCTTTCTTCTTGTAAATCCCTCGAACAATCACAAACTCAAACTCAGCAAAAAACTTGAAAACCTTCTTCAAGAACTTCACAAACCAAATAGAGACACTACCACAGGGAGCCTTTAGTATTTTCAGGGTGAGAACCCAGGAGTGATGGGCTCTGACTATTTTGGTTAGAAGGGTTTGTTTGAGTTTTGGAGGAAGAAGAAGATTGAAGCATAGAATGATTTTGCAAATTTCTATCGTATAGACAATCTCTCCAATCGTGTAGCCAATCGTAGTGTTCAGCCATATGTGTGTTTTTCTGGAAGAAGAAGAAAAAAAAAAATTTCTTTTTAATTCATTTTTGCAAAAAACCAATTAACCACCCACTAATGTGGTTGGAGAGAAAATAGGAATTTATTACTCAAAATAATAAAATAATATAAATAAATATGATAACTAACTTATAATATTATATTTATATTTAACTATATGTTATATCAAATATAACACATAACCTATAGTTTTAATATTGCATCATATACAATATAAACTATAGTTTCTTATCTCTATTTTATGGCTTTTAATATAAATCATATTTATATTAGATTTAACAACTATGAATCTCATTCATAAAATATATATATGAATCTCATTCAAATATTTGTTTCCTCCAATTAAACTATAATGTATCAAATACATTATAACAATTATATCATATGTAATTGAATCAATTTAGTTATATCATATATAATTAAATTCCCTCTTATTAATTTGAACAATTCAAATTAACCAAAAAACTGATTCTCAACTAAATCCTTTTGAGCTACCAATGAGACCTTATGGACCTGTAGCTTGAAGTTCCAACCGTACGTGAATAATTAATTAAACTCTTTAATTACATTATCCACCATCTGTTAAATGTTGGGCACTCCACTATAGACTGACAGCTGCACTTTTAGAACTACAGATATATTTATGTGTCCATTAGATATAACCAATCAACAGTTCGATGACCCTTCACAAATTTCTCGTGAGTACAGCTAGGCCAAATTACCGTTTTGTCCCTATAGTTATATCTAACTCCTTAAGTACCATTGATCCCTCTAATGAACAATAGATTCTAGTCCCTTTATGACTAAACCCTTCTCGGGCCAGGAGAGAGTGGCGCCACATTATTTAAGATTCAAAATCAGCCCTTAAGGGAGCAATTTATCTACTTACCCTTGCTTCGGGGAAGAAGTGAATTCTATCTTGTGTAGCTATGTACGTTCCCAACTCCCCATTCAGATGAATCCCCAAATTGGTAGGCTTGTTGAGTCGGCGATTTGGCTACTCTCACCCATACAAATCAAAGGACCGCCCTCATAGGCAGGAGTTCACAACTCACTCAGGATTAAGGTCATGTTACATATGGTCATCCTGTGAAATGAAAGTCTCTATTATGAATGACGTTATATAATGAGACTAAACATTTCGTAGTCTAGTTTTATACAAACTCCTTTGTATAGAATATCCCTGCTCGCATGTCTAATATATGAATAATCAGGATCAGATAATTTATAATACTTTACAACAATTGTAACACCTAAAAAGCGAGCCATACTCGTAGTATTACCAGGATAAGGTACCCAGCCGTATCCATTTACTACAGACCATTTAGGTTATCACTTAAACATGATCCACCTGTATGTCTCCACATATATGTTTAAGTTACAACGATAACCTTGGATGTTAGTTTATTGGTTTGTGGTTAATACAACTAAAATATCACATATTTTATAGACAAAGTGAATAAAATATCATATATTATTAATCACATAAGAGTTTGTTCATACAATGTTTACAAACTATAGGACCCTACGAGATTTAGGGCGTCAACCCCAATAATCTCCCACTTGTCCTAAATCTAGTGGGGTGTACAAGATGATAAAATACAAGTACACAAAACAATAAAGTAGGGTATAACATGCCCAATACAAGATCTCCCACTTGCCCTAGTCTAGTTGTGGTCTATCCCATAGATCCATACTCTGCAAGTGACCCTCAAACACTGTAGCCGTGAGGGCTTTCATAAACAGATAACCAACGTTGTGCTTCGAAGCTATCTTCGTGACAATCACGTCCCCTCGATGCACAATCTTTCAGATGAGATGATACTTCCACTTTATGTGCTTGCCACGCTTATGACTCTGAGGCTCATAGGAATTAGCCATAGTACCACTATTATCATAATAAAGTATAATGAGCTTTGACATGTTTGGAACAACTTCCAGATTAGTCAGAAATTTCCTAAGCCAAACGACTTCCTTAGCAATTTCATAAAGCCGCTACATACTCAGCCTCCATGGTGGAGTTCGCGATGCACCCCTGCTTGGTGCTTCGCCATACAATTGCCTCTCCGTTAAGAGTGAACACTGATCCTGATGTGGATTTCCTAAAATCCCTATCAGTCTAAAAATCAGAGTTCGTGTATCCTGTAAGGATCAAATCCTTAGAACCATACACAAGCATGTAGTCCCTCGTTCTCTGTAGATACTTGAGGAGGTCTTAATGGTTGTCCAGTGATCTAATCCTGAATTAGACTGATATCTACTGACTATCCCTACTGCATAGCAGATGTCAGGTCTAGTACATAACATCGCATACACCAAACTGTCCACTGCAGGTGAATAGGGGACCCGTCTCATATCCTTAACCTCTTGAGGTGTCTTAGGACATTGTTCCTTAGACAATATAACTCCGTGCCTGAAAGGTAATAGGACCTTCTTGGAGTTCTACATCGAATACTTGACAAGCATCTTGTCAATATATGACGCCTGAGACAATGCTAGCATTTTGTTCTTTCGATCTCAAAAGATCTAAATACCTAGAACAAACTGAGCCTCTCCAAAATCGTTCATTTGGAATTAGGTCGCTAGCCAGTTCTTAATTGTAGTCAATAAACCTACATCATTCCCAATGAGTAGGATATTATCTACATACAACACTAGAAAACTACTGAACTATTGATGATCTTCTTGTAGACACAAGGCTCATCAACATTCTGATCAAAGCCATAAGATTTGATCGCAGTATCAAACCTTATATTCCAAGATCAAGATGCCTATTTTAGTCCATAAATGGACCGATTAAGCTTGCAAACCTTTTGCTCTTGACCTTGGACTATGAATCTCTTGGCCTGCACCATATAAATGGTCTCCTCAAGATTACCATTCAGAAAAGCAGTCTTGACATCCATTTAACATATCTTATAGTCATAATATGAGGCAATAGATAGGAGGATCCGGATAGACTTCGCATGGCAACAGGCGAGAAAGTATCCTCATAGTCAACTCCCTCTACCTGGGTATAACTCTTTGCCACTAGTCTAGTCTTGAAGGTTTGCACCTTCCCATCAGCACCTCGTTTCCTCTTATAGATCCATTTGCAACCTATAGATTTAACCCCATCAGGTTGATCTACAAGATCACAAATTGAATTGAAGTACGTAGACTCCATTTTGAGATCCATGACCTTGATCCATTCATCTCTGTCAACATCCTCCATTGCCTTCTTGTAAGACAGTGGATCCTCAACCTCACAATCAGCTACCATAGCTAGGATTTCAGTTAAACCCACATAACAAATAGGTGAGTTCGCAACCCTCCCACCACGTCGAGGTTCTCTCAACACTTGAGGTGGATTTTGAAGGAAATCAAATCCGAGATTTCAATGAGCAGCGTAAATAAGATCATTTCAAATTACAATCATGAATGAACATTGCAAATTACAGTCGTACAGAAATATACAGTTATGCAATTAATATAGAAATTACAGCATGAATAACTACAAATGAACAAGGAGATAACTCTACAAACATTTGTAGACTCGTCTCCACGCTCCTTGCTCACGAACACTCGAACACAGCAACCTCGAATGCTCGAACAACACGATCGCAACTCTGCACGAACACTTCACGCTCGTCCTCAACGATCGCCTTGGTCACGAACTCCTTAACAACATGAACGGCCTCCACAAAACCTCGACGATGTCGAGTTGAGTATGACACCACCAAGAAGTTTACCTTGGTATTCTTGATATGAGAATCCAGAGGGTGGGCTCTGTTCGAACATGTTATGAGGAAGACGAAAGAGGAAAGAACAATCGTGTACACGATCGGGCAAGTGGGAGAAGATAGAGACCTATTGTATAGATCAATGCCCAATCGTTTAGCTAAAGCTAAGCGATCGTATAGTAAAAGCTAAGCGATCGTTTAGCTCAGTGTCTGTCGCCTACAAACACTACACGATTGTTTACTAAAACACGCTGTCACTTAGTAAATCGGTATTTACTTGACAAGCACCCGTGAGTTTCCTTTTTCGAGAGAAATCTCAAAACAATCTTTTGTAAAAACTTGTAAAAATTACTAAAATTAGGAAAACAATTTTCCTTTTATCTCACGGTTACCATGAAAACCACCAATAACCTCCTACTCAATTGGTTATTAAAGAAAAAGAATTAATTATCCAATAATTAGTATTATTTTAAATATAAATGATAACCAACTTATCATACTATATTTATAACCTATAGTTTTAATATTTCATCTCATGGAACATATAAACCATAGTTCTTTTTCTATTCCATGGTAATGTAAATCTCATTTACATCAATCCTCCACTAGATGTATCTCATACATCATATCGATTATATCATATATAATCAAAATATCTCTTGTCAATTTGAACATTTCAAATCAACACCAAGAACTAATCTTCAACTAAACCATTGAGCTACCAAGGGGACCTTGTGGACTTGTAGCTCGAAGCTCCAACGATACGTGAATAATTGACTAAAGACCGATAACTGAACTTCCTTACCACAGATATATTATGTGTCCATCTTAACCAATCACCAGTACGACAACCCTTCATAGATCGCTCGTAAGTACAGTTGGGCCAATAACCGTTATGTCCCTGTAGTTACATCTAACTTCTTAAGTACCACTGATCCCTCTAATGAACATAAGTCATAGTTCTACTATGACTGAGTCCTTTCTTCCAAAGAGAAGCTGTGGCCACTATGTTGAAGCCTCGGAATCAGCTCTTAAGGGAGCAATCTCTCTACTTATCCGTATTTCGGGAAATGAGTGAATTCCATCTTGTGGATTGAGTTCCCAGCTCTCAATCAGACAAGTCCCTAAAAAGATAGGCATGTTGAGTTGACAATCTGACCACTCTCACCCATACTAATCAAAGGACTACCTTCAAAAGCAGAAGTTCCCAAAACACTCAGGATTAAGGTCGTGTCACCTATGGTCATTTAAGTGAGATGTAAGTCTCTAGTATTAATAGTGTTATATACAGAGTCTAGTCACCTCGTGGTCCAGGTCTTATATAAACTCTTTGTATAGGACACCCCTACTCACACGTCTCCACAGGAATAGTCAGAATCTACCATCTGTAGTAGTTTACAACACTTGCAAACCTCTACAAAGCAGGTCGTATCCGTAGTGCCACCAGGATCAAGTATCCCACTGTAATCCTTATACTACAAACCTATTTAGGTTATCACTTAAGGCAAGATCCATTTGTATATCACATATACATGCTTAAGTTTACATAAGATAACCAAGGAGCTTTGTTTATTGGATATGAGTAAATGCCAGAATTAAATAGCACTTATTTTATTAATTAAACAATGTGTATCTTTACAAAACAACGAGATTCCGGAAGAATTAGGAAACCAATCCCAACAGATTTGACCTACTAGATGAACCTACTTCAACAACTCTTGTTGAGGTAATATGCTCTTCAACAACTCTTATTGAAGATTCAGTAGTTTCTTTGGAAATCTCATTCAACACAATTTTACTTCTGGGTCTGTGCTCCCTTATGTCGTCTTCCTCAAGAAAAGTAGCATTTATCGATACAAATACTTTGTTTTCTTTAGGATCAAAGAAATAACCACCTCTTGTTCCCTTGGGGTAGCTTACAAATAGGCATAACCTTGAACGTGGTTCCAGTTTCTTAGGATTAGCCTCAAGCACATGTGTTCGGTAACCCTAGATTCTGAAATGACGTAAACTAGCTTTACGACTATTCCATAACTC
This sequence comes from Benincasa hispida, assembly GCF_009727055.1. Taxonomy (NCBI): domain Eukaryota; kingdom Viridiplantae; phylum Streptophyta; class Magnoliopsida; order Cucurbitales; family Cucurbitaceae; genus Benincasa; species Benincasa hispida. The sequence goes on from NC_052359.1 coordinate 55,693,596, forward strand.
TAGAGGTGTTTTGGCAACACTTTTAGAGGAAACACAATTCAGGATATAAGCTGCAGTATCCACTGCATAACCCCAAAACGAGTCAGGTAAGGATGCGTAACTCATCATAGACTGAACCATGTCTAATAGGGTTTGATTTCTCCTCTTTGATACACCATTTTGCTGAGGTGTACCAGGGGCTGAGAGTTGGGATACTATTCCATGTTCTATCAAATAGTTCTGGAATGTCAAATCCATAAACTCTCCACCTCGATCATATCGAAGTGTTTTAATCGTTCTATTTAATGCATTCTCGACTTCAGCCTTGAATTCTTTGAACTTTTCAAAAGACTAAAACTTATGTTGCATTTAATAAACGTACCCATACCTTGAATAATAATCAGTAAAAGTGATGAAATATTCATAACCTCCCCTAGCTCTTACATTCATCGGACCACCACTAACTCTAGAGGTTCTTTGGCCTTATGACCTTTTTCAGTAAAAGGCCTTTTAGTCATCTTGCCTTCAAGGCATGACTCACACATAGGTAAATAATTTTTTTCTAACTCGCTTAGAAGTCCATTCTTCACCAACCTCTCAATCCTATTGATATTGGTGTATCCTAGCCTTAGGTGTCAAAGTTGGGCATTTTCCTTAGGAGAAATTCTAGGTCGCTTATTTTGAGTTACGACAGTTTTAAACATCTCTATGTTATGGAGTGCATTTGTTACTAACGGCCTTAGCACATACAAATTATTTTCCAGTTTAGCAGAACATATATCAACACATTTCTTAGTAATAAACAATTTATTATAAGAAAATTTTAGATGATAAGAATGTTCTAAAAGACACTTTACAGACACTAAATTCATTTTTAAATCAGAAACAACAAATACATCATTCAAAATGAGAAATTTGTTCTGTAAAGATAACCATCCCACTGCACAGCTGAGACGATGTGTTCGGTTCCAAATCGCATCATCATCTCTCCAGCATCAAGTTGCCACCAGGAACTGATTCCCTGAAATGAAGAACAAACATGGTTAGTGGCCCCAGAGTCAATAATCCAGGCAGAATCATCATTCTCCACTAAATAAGTTTCAAGACAAGTAAATCATATTTACCTTGTTTCGTCTTCTTCTTTTCTGCCAAATATCTGGGGCAGTTCCACTTTCAGTGTCTGTCTTAGTTGCAATGGAAACACTTTCCCTTGTCAACCCTCACTGGTTGTCTACCCCTTGGAGCAACAACTCTTGGGTTAGTAGTAGCCTTCCTCTTTCTACCCTTCTTCTTCTTCCACTTTTTGGTGCCGGAGGAAGAAGGTGCAGACTTAGTTCCAAAGGTCGAACCTTTGTGGAACTTTTTAGATGATGAAGCAACATTTGCTTCACCCTTATTCTCCTTGATTTTCAACAAGGATTGGAAAGTCTGCAGCTCATTGAGCAGAGTAGTCAGATTGTAGTCAATCCTGTTCAGAATAGCATTGCTACGAAAGTGAAGGAAGCTATCTGGTAAAGATTCCAAAACGATGCTAATCTGGCTGGCCTCATCGATGCTTGACCTATTCATCTCCTCTACATTGAAGTGGATCATCACATTAAGAATGTGTTCTCGAATAGATGACCCCTCTTGCATACGTGAATTGAAGATGTACTTGAGAGCGTCGTGCCTGAGCTGTGCGGACAGTTGTCCGAACATTCCCCTCAGGAACTCCATGATCTCACGTGCAGTGACCATGGATTCATACTTCTTAGCCAAGACTTCGTTAAGGCTTATCAAGATATACGATCGGGCCTTCTCGTTTTCCTTTGTCCAACGCTCATAAGCTTTCCGAACATTTCCAGCAGCAGTAGTAGTTGGAATGGGAGGAAACTTCTTCATTAGGACAAAACGTAAGTCATCGATGATTAAAATCGTGTTTATGTCGTTTTTCCAACTAGCGTAATTTTCGCCAGCTAATTTGTCGGTGGCAATTAAACATAGAGTCGCGGTTGCCATATTAAATTGCTGAAAAAGAACAAACTTAATTAAGTCTATTTTCATTAAACCACTTTTAGAAAATCGATCATGTTTTAGCAAAATAGTCTGGTGTACCCTAAGGGACATCTATTTTGCAATGATGCTTCAGTGAGACAGGAAAAAATCACCGTAGGGTGATCAAGTGCCCCTTCACTGAAATGAGACATTCTCAACCATTAAACAGAAAAAACTCCTTGTAACTGAATCTAATAGTCACTATTGTTCGGTCTAGAATTTGTTAACATCCTTAACAATTATGTATAAGTGTAGCTCCTCATTTTAGGTTCTAGATGTTGGGATTGGTGTCTTAATTCTCCCAGAGTCTTGTAGTTTGTAAACTGTACATATTGTTATGAATAAAATAAGAGTTATTTCATTCTGGCATTTACTCATATCCAATAAACAAAGCTCCATGGTTATTATATGAAAACTTAAGTATGTATATGAGATATACAAGTGAATCATGCCTTAATTGATAACCTAAAAAGGTCTGTAGTATAAGGATTAAGAAGAGATACCTGATTCTGGTGATAGATACCTGATTTTGGTGACACTACGGATACGACTCGCTTTGTAGAGGTTTACAAGTGTTGTGAACTACTATAGATGGTAAATCCTAACCATTCATGTGGAGACATGCGAGCGGGGGTGTCCTATACAAAGAGTTTGTATAAGACCAGACCACGAGATGACTAGTCTCTTTATATAACGTCATTGATACTTGAGACTTACTTCTCATCTAAATGACCATAGGTGACATAACTTTAATCCTGGGTGTTTTGGGAACTTCTGCCTTTGAGAGCGGTCCTTTGATTAGTATGGTGGGAGTGGCCAGATTGCCAACCCAAGAAGCCTACCTTTTTGGGGATTTGTCTGATTGGGGAGTTGGGAACTCAGTCTTTCCCTGAAGCAGGGGTAATTAGATAGATTGCTCCCTTAAGAGCCGATTCCGGGTCTTAAGCATAATGGCCACAACTTCTCTTTGAAAGAGAGGACTCAGTCATAGTATGACTATGACTTATGTTCATTAGAGGGATTAGTAGTTTTTAAGGAATTAGATGTAACTACAGGGGCATAACGGTAAATTGGCCCAACTATACTTACAAGCGATCTGTGAAGGGTTATCACACTGTTGATTGGTTGATATGGACACAAAATATATCTGTAGTGAGGAGAGTGCAGTTGTCGGTCTTTAGTGCAGCGCTTGGCAGTTAACGGATGGTGGATCCCGTGAATAAAGAGTTTAGTCAGTTATTCACGTACCATTGGAGCTTCAAGCTACAAATTTATAAGGTTCCCTTGGTAGCTCAATGGATTTAAGTTGAGAATCAGTCCTTGGGTTGATATGAAATGTTCAAATTGACAAGAGGAAATTTAATTATATATGATAAAATTAGTGTGATGTATGAGATACATCAAGTGGAGGATTAATGTAAATATGATTTACATTAAGTACCATAAAATAGAAAAAGAGCTATGATTTATATGTTTCATGTGATGAAATATTAAAACTATAGGTTATAAATATAATATGGTAAGTTCGTTATCATATATATTTATAATAATATTAATTATTGGATAATTATCTCTTTTTCTCTAATAACCAATTGAGTGGGAGATTATTGGTGGTTTTATGGTAACTGTGAGATAAAAGGAAAAATGTTTTCTTAAATTTTAGACGAATTACTCAATTCAGAAAGAAACTCACAGAAAGACTATCAAATGAAAGTGTTTCACTAAACGATAGCTAATAGAGAGACTAAATGATCGTGGAGTGTCATTATACGATAGTTCACTCAGCTGGTCGTAGCTAAATGATCGCAAGACATTATCTATACGATAGGCTGCCTTCTTCTACACGGTTGAGCATTCGTCTATACGATATACACTTCTCATCTCCCACTTGTTCAATCGTCTACACGATTGTTATTCCTCCAGTCTCATCCTCTATCCAAGTCCATACAGAGTCCACACTTCTGGATTCTCACACCAAGAATACCAAAGGAATCATTGTGGTGGTGTCCTCACTCAACTCGATTTCGAGGTTTTGGAGGTCGATCATTGGGTTTATGATCTTCGAGATTATTGGGTTCGTGTTCGTTATTCATCGTGCTGTGTTGCGATCATTTTGTTCGAGCGTTCGTGCATTGCTATCTTGGAGACTATTCAAGCGTTCGTGATCGAGGGAGTTTGAAGAATGAGTCTTCAAAGGTATATATACTTTATCCCTTGATCTCATCTGTAAGCATGCTATAATTTCTAGTTGTTGCATGACAAGTTAGTTTCCGTTTGTGTAATTATGTATGTCAATTTCGAATGGAATTTGGAACGATCATTCTGCTGCTCATGAAAATACTCATGTCTGATTTCCTTCCATTGGTATCAGAGCCAGGTTGTTCTGATATTCCAAATTTTACTTCTGTTTTGATCTTCTTTTATAGTTGAGGTGGGTTTTTTACATTGCATTTAAATGTTAAATGTGTTTGTGGATGGTTTACGGGTTAATTTCCTCTGTGTGAAGCTTTCATTTCAATTACAAAGTGTTAATTTGTAAGGGCCCCTGATTTTTTGGGCATAATTAACATGCAATCGAGTCGGAAATTCAAAGTGTTTGAGTTTGTTGAGTCGTTCGTGATGAAGTTTCAAAGCATGGAGATGCAATTCTGAGTGAGGAAGAAGGCCAAGAGTTGGTTGTATAGTGTAGCCTCAGGTAAAAGATCATTGGGATTTGGCTAAACGATCGTGTAGATTTTTCTAGCGATCGTATAGTATTTACTAAACATTCATTTAACTAATGCTAAACGATAAGGTAAAGTGTTTGCTCTATCACGTAACGTTGGTTGCCCAATCACGTGGACGCTGGAGGTAAATGATCGAGTGGGAGCATTTGATGTTCATCGTTTAATAAAAGGCACGCGTACTAAATGATCGTGTAGTTAGCATGCTTCATCGCATAGTCCTTGACTACACGATCACGCGGTATACGATACTTTGGTGCTCATTCAGCAATCGTTTAGATGATTGTGCTTCATCGCATCGTTGTCATTTAGACGATCGTTTAAGGCTTGCATCATACGTTGCGCGCTGTACGATCGTGTGCCTCATGCTTCATTGCATAGTCAAGGTACATGATCGTTGTTATATGATCGTTAAAACAATTGAGTAAAGAATTTACTCTTTTGTGTAGGCGATCATTTGGAATTGATACACGATCAATGGAGACGCGGACTTCGACTGGATGGTTCAAGACTCAGTTCACCTGTTTGAATCGAAGACTCTTTGCTATTTGTAATAGTTAGCTTTAGTTTTGAGGATTTGAGGCCAATTATCCCGTTCATTAAATTTTATTTAATATACATGAGATGTATGTGGTTTATATGGCATAGTGTATGACATATAGATTTGAAACCCACCTTAGGTTGTGCAATTATTCATGCATCATGTATTATAAGTGTTATAATATGGCATGATGAAATTATAAGAAAGCATGCGCATGCATCATGAAATATAAGAGTTATATTTATGCATGCAGTAAGCATATTCATGCATCATCTTTACATTATAAGCGTTATAGTATAAGGGTGTATGGAAGCATGTGTGCTTGGTTCGTTGCTTATTTGTATAAGTGTTATATAAAAGTAGTAATGAATGAACAATGCATGGAGCATGACACTTAGGCTTATTTGTAAAGGTTATGAATGCCTTGTATGTGCTTGCTTCGCATTGTGGATGGTTTTGGTTGTTTCTGTTATAAGCACTATAATGGAAATTATAACTAAAATTGATAAGAAAGAGTTGCATGCGAACTTAGGTGAACTCATATTTTAAAATTGGATTGAGATAGACCTAAGTTCAAGGTTTTAATGGGATTAGCAACCTAGTTTAATCTTTTAAACTGATTTAATAGGATTAAATTGATTGGCATAAAAGATTAAAATTGTATTAAATCTATTTATAAGGGACTTTTTATCTAGGGCGGGTTCTGTCTAGGCTGTGGTATATAAGCTGACAAAAATGGATCACCCCTATCTGAAAAGGTGAATTAGATAGATTTTCTGCAAGCATGCGACAGTTGGTCAAAGACTCCGTTAAAAGTTTAATGGATGATAATCAAAAGTTGTTCAACTTTCCAAGGAAAATATTACTCTTGGGAAACCTAGAAAAGTCACGTAGTTAAACTAAACCCTAGGTTATAAAATACTCAGTGGGAGGAAGAGATATATATGATATGTCAATGATTCCACTCACGTTTCTCCCTGTATGTTCACGCCGTGAGATTCATGCTTGGCCTTATGGTGCCCTGGGAGCATCCCCCTTCAGATGGTATTTGCATGAGTCAATATCAAGGTGGACGGAGAGAGTGTTTATAATAAGTGGGTGAAGAGTGTGTGTCAAGATGTCTTGCGGTCTCCTTCATTGGTTCGCACCGTGAGATCATTCTTACACTCCATTGTGGCGCCCTGGGAACATCCTCCTTCGGATGTGTTTTGTGCAGTTGGTCAATATTAAGGTGAACTCCATAAATGGATAGGGTCACTTTAGTTTTTGCCCCAATCAGATTTTTTCCCTTCGGATTGGCTGCTTGGGACGGAACTCTAGGGCATAAAATGACGAGTCACACTTATGAAAAATTGTTAAGTTAATAATTTCTTGACTAAATCAATGATGGCTAGTCGTTATAGGAGCAAGAGTTGTTCTGGTATTAATGGCTGGTTGAGAATGTCTCAATTTAAAGGAGGGATAAATTGACCACCATTCGGCGACTTTTGTCTAAAACCTTTGAAGCATTATCGCAAAACTAAGTGTCACACAGCGTTCATGTTAGTTTTGCTAAACCGTATTGGATTTTTTTTTTTTATTTTCAATGAGTATTTGCTTAAAATCTAACGTAGGTCAATGTGTTTTTTGTTTTCAGTAACATGTTTTATTTTTCGTTAAATGCCTCTAGTTTGATCGATTTCATATAGTGGAAAGAGTCCGTTAAAATGTAAATGGCCTCAAGTTTGTCATGGTTGAGAAGTGTCCTCAAGTTCCGACCCTTGTTGTACCGGAAAGTGTTCGTAATACATATGAGGTGTGACTGAAGGCTAATTCATTAGTCTGACTTCACATTTTGGCTACCATACCTTATGCTTTGGCCAAAAGGGTTGAGAACATGGTCATTGCACGTGAGATCATGGACTCGTTGCAAGAATTGTTTGAACGTCAGTTCTTACTTTTCTAGCACAAAGGGATGGATGACAAAGATACCAATAGTGTCAGTTCTCAAGTTAATCTCCATGAAGAGAAAGCAAGTATTGCTGATTTTGTTGAAGTTTATCGACGAGAAGTGTTCTCTGAAATGGAACTTAGAGCTTATTTAGGTTCTGATACTGATCGCACTACTCTAAAAAAGAGGAGGAAGTATAAAGACAATAAATATGATTTATTGGTCTTGGAGATGTGTTTGGTAGAGAATGATGATTCTGCCTGGATCCTTGATTCGAGTGCTACTAATCACGTCTGTTCCTTTTACAAAGGATTTAGTTCTTGGAAAATGTTGCCATAGGGAGAGATGATTCTTCGAGTCGGTACTGAGGAGGTTGTTTTAGCTGTTACTGTAGATAGGTTGAAGTTATTTTTGGACAAGAAACGTTATCTGTTACTGGATAATGTTTTTGTAGTTCCTCATAGCAAGAGGAACTTAATCTCGGTTTCTTGTCTCATTGAACAAGGTTAATCATAAAAGCCTTATTGAATACTGAAATGTTTAGTACGGTGACAACAGCTAAAAGACCAAAGATTTCTCCTAAGAAAAATGTCCATCTTTGGCATCTAAGATTAGGTCAGATCAAGCTCAATAGGATTGGTGAAGTGTGAACTTCTAAAGAGTTCAGAAGAAAACTCCTTGTCGGTGTGTGAATCATGCCTCAAAGGAAACCTTGGAGCTTGTACATTCAGACCTCTGTGGTCCTATGAGTGTTAGGGCTCGAGGTGGGTATGAATATTTCATCTCTTTCATAGATGATTATTCAAGGTACAGGTATCTATACCTAATGCAACTAAAGTCTGAAGCCCTTGACAAGTTCAAGGAGTATAAGGTTGAAGTTGAAAACTTGTTAGGTAAGAAGATAAAAACACTACGATCTGATTGTGTGGAGAGTATATGGACCTAAAATTCCAGAACTATATAATAGAACATGGAATTACATCATAACTCTCGACCCCAGATACACCTCAGTAGAATGGTGTATCAGAAAGGAGAAACAGAACCTTGTTGAACATGGTTCGGTCTATGATGAGTTATGCTCATCTTCTAGACTCGCTTTGGGATTTTGCTGTGGAGACTGCATGTTATATTCTAAATAATGTTCCCTCGAAAAGTGTTTCTGAAACACCTTTTGAGTTGTGGAGAGGCCGTAAAGGTAGTTTACACCACTTCAAGATTTAGTGGTGTCCGACTCATGTGCTTGTGGCTAACCAAAAGAAGTTGGAACCGCATTCGAAAGTTTGCCTCTTTGTAGGCTACCAAAGGGAAATGAGGGGTGGATACTTCTATGATCCGAGTAAGAATAAAGTGTTTGTTTCTACAAATGTTATCTTCTTGGAAGAAGACCACAACCAGGATCATAAGCCACGAAGTAAGCTCGTTTTACGTGAGACTTCTAGTGAGACTACTGAGGGTTCAACAAGAGTTGTTGAATAGACTGACAGATCAACAAGAGTTGTTGAGGTTAGTTCATCTAGTCAACCAGCTTAAGAGTTAAGACTGCCTCGATGTAGTGTGAGGGTTATGAACCCACTGGATCGCTACATGGGTTTGACTTAAGCCCAAAACGTCATTTTTAATGATAGGGTTGAGGATCCATCATCTTATAAGCAAGAAATAGAGGATATTGACAAAGATGAGTGGATTAAGGCCATGAACCAGGAAATGAAGTCTATGTACTTCAATAACGTATAGAAACTTGTGGATCAGCCTGGTGGAGTAAAACCTATAGGGTGTAAGTGGATCTACAAGCGAAAATGAGGTGTAGATGGAAAGGTGCAAACCTTTAAGGCTAGACTAGTGGCAAAAGGATATACCCAGGTCGAGGGAGTGGACAATGAGGAAACTTTCTCATCTATTGTCATGCTGAAGTCTATCAGGATACTCCTGTCCATAGCCACATTTTATGATTATGAGATATGGCAAATGGATGTCAAGACTGCCTTTCTTAATGGTAATCTTGAGAAGACCATCTATATAGCTCAACCAGAGGAGTTCATTATTTCAGATCAAGAGCAAAGAGTTTGCAAGCTTAATAGGTCCATTTATGGGCTGAAACAAGCATCTAGATCATGGAACATTAGATTTGACAGTGCGGTCAAATCATTTGGCTTTGATCAGAACATTGATGAGCCTTGTGTTTATAAAAAGATCATCAACAACTTAGTAGCTTTTCTGGTACTGTATGTGAATGATATCCTACTTATTAGGAATGATATAAGGTTTCTAACTGACATTAAGAAGTGGCTAGCCGCCCAGTTCCAAATGAAAGATTTGGGTGAGGCGTAGTATGTTCTAGGGATCCAGATCATTCGGGATCATAAGAACAAGAGGTTAGCCTTGTCTCAAGCATTGTACATCGATCAAATTTTAATCAGGTATAAGATATAGAATTCCAAGAGGGGTTTGTTGCCATTTAGGCATGGAATCGTTTTATCTAAGGATCAATGTCCTAAGACACCTCAAGAGGTTGAGGAGATGAGATAGATTCCCTATGCTTTAGCTATTGGAAGCTTAATGTATGCAATGTTATGTACCAGACCCGACATTTGCTATGCAGTAGGGATTGTTAGTCGTTATCAGTCCAATCCAAGATTAGATCACTGGACAATGGTCAAGACGATCCTCAAATATCTTCAGAGATCGAGGGACTACATGCTCGTGTATGGAGATAAGAATTTGATCCTTACAGGATACACAAACTCTGACTTTCAGACTGATCGAGATTCTCATAAATCGACATCAAGGTCAGTGTTCACTCTGAATGAAGGGTTTGTAGTGTGGCGAAGCATCAAGCAATGATGCATCGTAGACTCCACTATGGAAGCTGAATATGTAGTCGCTTGTGAAGTAGCTAAAGAGGCTGTTTGGCTGAGGAAATTCCTTACAGATTTGGAAGTTATTCCAAATATGGATTTATCGATCACTTTTTATTGTGATAACAGTGGGGTTAAGGCAAATTCGAAGGAACCTTGAGTCATCGTAGAGGCAAGAAATCGAATGAAAATATCATTTGATCAGGGAGATTGTGCATCGTGGTGATGTGATAGTCACGAAGATTGCATTAGAGCACAACGTTGCTGTCCATTTACAAGGCTCTCATGACTAAAGTGTTCAAGGGTCATCTGGAGAGTCTGAGTCTACGGGACATGCAACATCTTGTCTAGGGCAAATGGGAGATGATACTGGGGTATAGAGTATGCCCTAGTTTATTGTATATTGCACTTGTATTTTTCATGTATTGTACATTAGTCTCCTGAGGCATTAAGACAAGTGGGAGATTGTTGGGATTGGTGTCCTATTTCTCCCGGAGTCTCATAGTTTGTAAACTGTATACATTGTTTTGAATAAAATAAGAGTTATTTTATTTTGCATTTACTTATATCCGATAAACAAAACTACATGGTTATTATATGAAAACTTAAGCATGTATATGAGATATACAAGTGAATCATGCCTTAAGTGATAACCTAAAAAGATCTAGGAGGGATACCTGATCCTGGTGACACTATGGATACGACCCACTTTGTAGAGGTTTGCAAGTGTTGTGAACTACTATAGATGGTAGATCCTGACCATTCATGTGTAGATATGTGAGCGAGGGTGTCCTATACAAAGAGTTTGTATAAGATCGGACCACGAGATGACTAATCTCTTTATATAACGCCGTTGATACTTGAGACTTACTTCTCACCTAAACGACCATAGGTGACATGACCTTAATCTTTAGTGTTTTGGGAATTTCTGCCTTTGAGGGCGGTTCTTTGATTAGTATGGGTGAGAGTGTCTAGATTGCCAACTCAACAAACCTACCTTTTTAGGGATTTGTCTGATTGGGGAGTTGGGAACTCAGTTACACAAGATGGAATTCACTCCTTCCCCGAAGCAGGGGTAAGTAGATCGATTGCTCACTTAAGGGCTGATTCCGGATCTTGAACATATTGGCCACAACTTCTCTTTGGAAGAGAGAACTCAGTCATAGTAGGACTATGACTTATGTCCATTAGAGATATTAGTGGTACTTAAGGAGTTAAATGTAACTATAGGGGCATAATGGTAAATTGGCCTAATTGTACTTACGAGCGATCTGTGAAGGGTTATAGCATTGTTGACTAGTTGATATGGACACAAAATATATATGTAGTAAGAAGAGTGCAGCTGTCGGTCTTTAGTGAATGCCTGACAGTTAATGGATGGTGGATCCCGTGACTAAATAGTTTAGTCAGTTATTCACGTACCATTGGAGCTTCAAGCTACAAGTCCATAAGGTCCCCTTGGTAGCTCAATGGATCCAAGTTGAGAATCAGTTCTTGGGGTTGATTTGAAATGTTCAAATTGACAAGAGAAAATTCAATTATATATGATATAATTAGTGTGATGTATGAGATATATTAAGTGGATGATTAATGTAAATATGATTTACATTAAGTACCATAAAATAGAAAAAGAGCTATGGTTTATATGTTTCATGAAATGAAATATTAAAACTATAAGTTATAAATATGACATGGTAGGTTAGTTATCATATATATTTATAATAATATTAATTATTGGATAATTATCTCTTTTTCTCTAATAACCAATTGGGTGGAAGATTATTGGTGGTTTTATGGTAACCGTGAGATAAAAGGATAAATGTTTTCCTAAATTTTAGAAGGGTTACTCAATTCAGAAAGAAACTCACGAAAAGACTATCAAGTGAAAGTGTTTCACCAAACGATAGCTAATAGAGAGACTAAACGATCATGGAGTGTCACTATATGATAGTTCACTCAGCTGGTCATAGCTAAACGATCGCAGGGCATTATCTATACGATAGGCTGCTTTTTTCTACACGATTGAGCATTGGTCTATACAATAGACACTTCTCATCTCTCACTTGTTCGATCGTCTACAAGATTGTTGTTCCTCCAGTATCATCTTCTAACCAAGTTCATACAGAGCCCACACTTCTGGATTCTCACACCGAGAATATCAAGGTAACCATTGTGGTGGTGTCCTCATTCAACTCGATTGGGTTTGAGGTTTTGGAGGTCGTTCGTTGGGTTCGTGATCTTTGAGATCGTTGGGTTCGTGTTCGTTGTTGATTGTGTTGTGTTGCGGTCGTTTTGTTCGAGCATTCATGCATTGCTATCTTGGAGACTGTTCGAGCATTCGTGATCGAGGGAGTTTGAAGAATGAGTCTTCAAAGGTATATACTTTATCCATTGATCTCATCTGTAAGCATGCTGTAATTTCTAGTTATTGCATGATCAGTTGGTTTCCGTTTGTGTACTGTAATTGTGTGTGTTCAATTTCGAATGGAATTTGGAACGATCATTCCACTGCTCATGGAAATCCTCATGTCTGATTTCCTTCACTACAGTCCCGCTCTAATAAGCCAACCTTAGGGAAAAGCCAATTAAAACAAGAGACTAAAGTAACCCTATCCATTTATGGAGATCAAATAAAGTGTCATGTAAAACTATCATCCTTTAGTGAGACACCCACGATGCCGCGAGGCGATGCATGAAACTTTATCCAACCTAATGCGAGAGATCGAGAGATATGTTGTCACATGTCTCGCTCCCACTTACTATAAACACTCTCTCCATTCACCTTGGTATTGACCTACCCAAACGCCACCTATATGGGGACGCCCATGGTGCTTCAAGGCTGAGAGTAGATCTCACGGTGTGAACTTTTATGGAGAAACATGTAGAGGTTAAAGTGAAATATCTTAGAAAATCCAGCTACTGATTTTATCTAAGTGATTGTTTAATTTTCTAAAAAAACAACACTTGTCTTTGATGATTAAACAACTTTGATTCAAGTCCCATTAAACTCTTTAACAGACTTTCATTAAACTTGCATTCATGTAACAAATCTATCTAATTCACTTTTCTAAATAGATTCCCAGGTAGGGGTGTGACGTTTCCATCAACTTAAGTACCCCAGCCTAGCCAGAACCAACCTTAGACAAAAGGTCCCTTATAGATTCATTTGTTACATATTTAATCCTATTAAACTGATTTAAAAGATTAAACTTAGATTTCTAATCTCATTGGAAATGTGGTCTTATGTCTATTTCAATCAAATTTTAAAACACTTTTAAAAAATGATTAAAGCCTAAGGTTTGCATGCAACTCTTTATTATTGATTTTAATTCTAATTTCATTTATTATAACACTTATAAGAAATGAAACAATTAAAACCAACCATCACATAAATGACATATATAAGTCATTTATAACATTTATAAATTAACCTAACGTAGTGTCATGCTTCATGCAATGTTTATTCATTATAATATATAACTTTTATATAACTAATTAATGAACTGGGCTATAACATACGCTCTATATAACCATTCAACCTTATATTATAACATTTATAATATAAATGATGCATGAATATGCCATAATGCATGCATACATATACGATAACTCTTATATTATATGATGCATGAGCATGTTTTATGTAATTTAAATCATGCATACTAATATATTATAACACTTATTATATAAAATGATGCATGAAAATAAATGCATAACCGATGGTGGGTTTTAAAACTATATGACATATATTATGGCATATAAAATAAATATACATCACATGTATATTTAACTAAAGTTGATGGACCAGGAGAAATAATCTCAAAAACCAGAAATACAAGCTAACTTATTACAAAATTGAGTCCACTGGTTCAAAAAAAGTGAACCGGGTCTTGAACCGCTCGCCTCGAACCGTTCCACCAAGAACCCTTGTAGCTGATCATGTAACAAACTTCTGATCGTCAAGTATAAACGATTGTTTATATGCGATCGCTTAGCTTTTGACTATGTGATGAGCATGAAAGTCTATGCTTGTGTAGCGTGCATTGAGTATCGTATACCATGCGATTGTGTAGCTAATGACTATGCAATGAGCATGATAGTCTACACGATCGTTTAACACGCAAGCTTGCGTCGAGTATCATATACCGCACGATCGTCTACCCATCGAGTGCCTATGCGATCATGCAGCCAATGCAACAAGATTGTGTAGCAAACTCTACATGATCGTATAGCATTAGCTATGTGATTGTATAGCAAATGCTACACGATCGTGTAGCAAAATCTACACGATCGCATAACAAAATTCAGATGATCGTTTAAGTACAACTACATGATGCGACAACCATTGTTTCGTCTTATTCATCAAAACGCACTGCAGCCCTTCTTCTGAAGCCTCACAAGCGACTCAAACTAAACGAATACAGACTCGATTGCAATTTATTGCCAAAAATTGTAGGGTACCTTACAATACAACTTTGTAAATTTAAATAGAAAGCCAGAAACAGAGACTTCTATCCCAAAATATTCATCAACAACCATCCACAAAGATTTATCGCATAATTAAATTCCCTCTTATTAATTTGAACAATTCAAATTAACCAAAAAACTGATTCTCAACTAAATCCTTTTGAGCTACCAATGAGTCCTTATGAGCTTGTAGCTTGAAGCTCCAACGGTACGTGAATAATTAATTAAACTCTTTAATTAAATTATCCACCATCCGTTCACTGTCGGGCACTCCACTAAAGACCAACAATTGCACTCTTTGCACTACAGATATATTTTTGTGTCCATTGGATATAACCAATCAACAGTACGATGACCCTTCACAAATTGTTCATAAGTACAACTAGGCCAAATTACTATTTTATCCTGTAATTACATCTAACTTCTTAAGTACCACTGATCCCTCTAATGGACAATAGATCATAGTCCCACTATGACCAAACTGTAGGGTTTGATGCCCTAAACCTCGTTTGGTCTTGTAGTTTGTAAATACCTATATGAACAAACGTTTGTGATGTAATAATATGAGACATTTTCTTCATTGTTGTCTATGAAATATGAGATATTTTATTTTCATTAACCACAAATCGATAAATTAAGATCCCTGGTTGTCGTTGTAACTAAGCATGTATGTGGAGACATACAAGTGGATCATACCTTAAGCGATTGCCTAAATGGTCTGTAGTATATGGATAAAGGAGGAAAACCTTATCCTGGTGACACTACGGATATGACCTGTTTTGTAGATGTTACAAGTGTTGTAAAGTGCTACAGATGGTCTGATCTTGATCATTCATGTGGAGACATGCAAACGGGGGTGTCCTATACAAAGAAGTTTGTATAAGACCAAACCACGAAGTGTTTAGTCTCATTATATAACGTTGTTCATTACAGAGATTTTCATTTCACTAGAATGACCATAGGTAAATGTCCTAATCTTGAGTGAGTTGGGAACTCCTGCCTATGTGGGCGGTCCTTCGATTTGCATGGGTGCGAGTGGCCAGATTGCCAACTCAAACCTATCACTTTGGGGATTTGTCTTATTAGGGAGCTGAGAACTCAACTACACAAAATGGAATTCACTCATTCCCTGAAGCAGGGGTAAGTAGATAGATTGCTCCCTTAAGGGCTGATTCTAGGGCTTGAACGATGTGGCGCCACACACCTTCTCATGGCCTGAGAGGTATCCACTCATAGTAGGACTATGATGTATTGTTCATTAGAGGAATCAGTGGTACTTAAGGAGTTAGATGTAACTATAGGGGCAAAACGGTAAATTGGTCCAACTGTACTTACGAGCGATATGTGAAGGGTTATCGTACTGTTGACTGGTTATATTCGATGAACACAAAAATATATCTGTAGTGAAAAGAGTGTAGTTGTTGATCTTTAGTGGAGTGTCCACAGTTAACAGATGGTGGATCTCGTGATTAAAGAGTTTAGTCAGCTATTCACGTACTGTTAGAGCTTCAAGCTACAAGTCCATAAGATCCCCTTGGTAGCTCAATGGATTCAAGTTGAGAATCAGTTTTTGGGTTAGTTTGAAGTGTTCAAATTGACAAAAGGAAGTTTGATTATATATGACATAATTAAACTGGTTCAATTATATATGATATAATTGATGTGATGTATGAGATACATTAATTGGAGAATTTTGATATAAATGTGATTTATATTAAGTAAAGGAGAAAAGGACTTTGGTTTAAATGTTACATATGATGTGATATTAAAACTATAGGTTATAAATATAATATGATAAATTAGTTATTATATTTATTTAAAATTAAAAAAATTATATGATAATTGTGGGTGGTTTCTCCTTTAACCATGTGTGAAAGTGGGAGATTATGTTCAGTTTTCATAACTGAAGGATAAAATGAAAAATGTTTTCATTTTTCAAAGGAATCGCTTCATTAAGAGCATTACTAATCTTTTAGCTGACGAGAGACTACACGATAACCTTCTAAGTGACAGCTTAAATGGAATCGCTTCATTAAGAGCATTACTAATCATTTAGCTGATGAGAGACTACACGATAGCCTTCTAAGTGATAGACTAAACGATCATGTAAGCGCCTCTCTCTAAATGATCATGTAAAGCGATTTGCTAAACGATCGCGTGCCAAACGAGATTCACTAAACGATCATGTAAACGATCAAGAGTGTTTTTACTAAACGATCGTGTACCTAGCGAAATTTACTAAACGATCAAGTATACAAAGTCTATGCGATAGACAGTTTCTTCTCCCACTTGCCTGGTTGTTTAGTTCGATCGTTGCCTGCCTCCATCCCTCTATCAAATCCAACAGAGCCCACACCTCCTGGATTCTCACTCCGAGAATACCAAGGTTACCAAGTGATGGTGTCTTAGAGAGTGCTTGTTCATGGAGAAGATTGTTCGTGATCTAAACGATAGCGAGAGATTGGGTTGGCGTTCTAAGCGACATCGAGAGATTGCGGTTCCAGTCTTCACGAGAGCGAGAGATCAGTAGAAAAAGAGTTCTTCAAAGGTATGTCTCTTGTTCCTTTTGTATTTATTTTTGATAGTATGTTGTAATTTGTTAGAAGATGCATAACTGTTTTGTATGTTTGTGAATGCCTTTAATTCTGTCACAATGGACTTGGATCGATCGTGCTTCCGCTCATGTGGCGCCACATTGTTCAAGACCCGAAATCAGTCCTTAAGGGAACAATTTACTTACCCCTGCTTTGGGGAAGGAGTAAATTCCATCTTGTGTAGCTATATTCTCAACTCCCCAATCAGACAAATTTCCAAAATAGTAGGATTGTTGAGTCGACGATTTGACTACTCTCGCCCATACAAATCAAAAGACCGCCCTCATAGGCAGGAGTTCACAACTCGCTTAGGATTAAAGTCATGTTACGTATGGTCATCCTGGTGAAATGAAAGTCTCTATTATGAACGACGTTATATAATGAGACTAAACATTTCGTGGTCCGGTCTTACACAAACTCTTTTGTATAGAATATCTTTGCTCGCATGTCTAATACATGAATGATCAAGATCAGATCATTTGTAGCACTTTACAACAACTGTAATACCTACAAAGCGGGTCATACTTGTAGTGTCACTAAGATAAGGTATCCAGCCTTATTTATCTACTACAGACCATTTAGGTTACCACTTAAACATGATCCACCTATATATCTCCACATACATGTTTAAGTTACAACGATAACCTTGGATGTTAGTTTATTGGTTTGTGATTAATGCAACTAAAATATCACACTTTTTATTGACAAAGTGAATAAAATATCATATATTATTAATCACATAAGAGTTTGTTCATACAATGTTTACAAACTATAAGACCCTACAAGACTTAGGGCATCAATCCTAACAATTAGATATACAGTTGATATATTCATGTATTACTTTAGATGACAAGTTTCACTTTTCCCGCCAATCTGTCACTTGTTCTTATCCAACAATATCCTTTTGCAACCAAGACAAAAAAAAATGAAAATTTGAATGTGGATTTTAGTCAATTAAAAGAAAGAAAGAAAAAAACAGTAACTATAAAAAAACAACCGAAGAAGAAGCTCATCCACCATTGCCACCAATGATTTTGTAATCTAGGATATTGTCCATCATCTCATTGCCACTATGAAAAATGATTATTGGAAGCTTAACATAATTACAAAATACTATAAAAATATAAAAACTAAAATGAGATATAAGTCACATTGATATATAAGTATATAATACTTACGATAATTATATAGAAATCAAATATCAATTATATAGCAATTACATGACAATTAAATAGAAATCATAAAATACTTAATACATAATAAAAAATTTATGGCAATCAATCAGATAGTAATCACATAACAATCTGATAGAAATCATATAGTACATAACATCTAATAAAAATCAGAATCAATTTAGTTATAGAAACCAAATCTGTAGATATATTCATTTTATTGCAAGTGAGAAACATAAATACATTTTATTAGAGAAAAAAATATAGAAAAAATTTCTTTAGTCACACAAAGTAATTTCAGGAGGTTCAATAAATTACTTTGTTTCAGTTATGTACATCAGAATAATAGTCAAATTTCTTGTAACAGGCTGAAATTATAGAGTCGAAAGGGAAGAACAAAAAGCTCTACACTTGAAAATAGCAAAATATGTATTAATAGTAATAAAATCCATGGGAATTGTATATCCGATCTCAATACTTTTCTTCATTCAAATCCAACAAAATCAATACGATTCTTCCACAATCTACCATTTATGAAAATACTTCATGATTTCATATTACGATTTATGAAATTAGTAACGCACAGAAGGAGAAGAAGGAAGAAAAAAATCAAAGATTGCTAATCCATACGTGATAAATGAAAACTAAAAAAATCAAACGAAAAAATCAAAACAACAACATCAGAAGATGCCTCTGAAACAAAACCCAACTATCAGACAAAATCCCTCCAACTGGAGACTCCTGCAACTAAAAACATTCCGTAAACTGGAGTTCACCCACGTCGAAAATGCCTCCCAATCGAGACCACCAACGCCAAATACGCACTATCGTTTGAAGTCCCTACACCGAGACACAACCGAATGACAGCAACATCGATTTCTCTCTCACGGCTAGAACTCTCTCTCTCTATATAATACGACTGCCTCGATTTCTTCTCTCTTTTGTGTTTCACGACGGGTGCCCTAAAGTTTTGGAAAAGATCTACATATCTACAAAATTACTACCGAACTTAATTACTTAAATACCTTTAAGTTTACACCCACTTAAATATCTTGTTCATTTTCTACATCAATATTCTGCCATATTTACAAAATCCAAAAGATTGTTATCATATACTCAAAGCAATTTCCCATATTAAAAACTATTGAGAATATCTTTAAATATAACAAAAAAATTTTATGATAAATATCAGACAAATTTCTATTACAATCTATCAAAAATTTGTCAATAATAGACAATGTCATTTTACTAAATTTATTCATTTTCTTTTATTTAAAAGAGCTATTATCTCTATTTAATTGCTATTCAATTTTTAAATAATTAAATTTATAAATACTCTTTTCACGTACTGCATACATTTTGCATCTCTTCAAAATAAAGAGAGAGACAAAAAATTAAAAGCTAAATAGCTACCAAAACAATTTTAAAGAATCAAAATTAGAAAACTACAGTTATCAAAATTAGAAAAGAAACGATGGGTTAACAAAAGTCCTAGGATCACAACTCCAATTTGTATGAAGTATTCCTGTTTAAGTTTTTAGGGGGTAAAAAAAAGTATTCCATTTGGTTTTCTACATCTTTTATATTGTTTCCTGCTTCTTAATAAAGTAGATAGCAGATCTCCATACTCATCAGAAGATGCATTCTTCTGCTTCACTTTATTGAAGATGTAGACAACCCAATTAAGGGTCTTTGAAGATTTAAATACAAAATTCTTACACATTCTTCCTCCTCTAAATCCAACTCAAACCTCTTGCAAGTAATCAGCATCTTAGTCCTCTACCTCTCATTTCGTTCATCGAAACAGGCACGAAGAAAAAAAAAATGCTCCGATGACTAAATTTTCTTCCCCATCGCTGCCACATCCAGCAGCAAGATCTCGACACTCTCTGAGCTCTGCAATGCACAGGGAATGCCTCAACAAGAAAGCCGAAGTAAAGACAGAGCTTTGGCTACGTCTCAGCTCTGCTTGCCTCTGATAACAAAAGCCAATGAAATACAGGGATTCTTAGCACATAAGATTGTTGTGTTGATGACGAATGGTTGCCAAACTACCTGGCATTATAGATCAGGACTGCATACGGCACTGACGGGTGTAAAGGTTCTTTAACTTTGTGAGTTCTTTTCTCCTCCTCCTTGCCTCAGTCGCAGCCATCGCATCTATGGTTTTCTTACAGAGGACTATCTCTGGTTCATGTCTTCTTTCTGCAAAATCACACAAGTCATCACAAGTTTTTGATGGAAGACAGTGATCATCTTCGCTCCCGTTATCTTGTTTGACCGCCGGACTGGGTTCAATACATTCAAGTCTTACAGGAGAAAGCACTTTTCTAACTTGAGCTCTTGTGTTGGTATCAAATCCGTCCACATCTACTCCAACTGTGTTCTGAGTATGATCCTTTGGAGTCGAAGCTTTGTTTAAATTAGGAGCTTCATTCAAATCAGGAGCTTCGTTTTCTTCTTCGGCTGAAGGCAAAGAAGGACGTCTGCTTTCTGCATGCACAACCTTTGAAGTATTAGCACTGTCTTGGGATTTCGAATAAATATCCTCTTGATTATTTCCAGCGGGAAACCAGATTTGAGGATTCTGTTGGTTCCTAAAATCATGATGAGGCAACAACCAAGAACAAGGTGGTAGTATACACAATGGTGTTCTCGGGCCAGTGACGTCCATAAAGTTTTCTTGTACATGGGAAGAGCCAGACACAGAAACATTATTATTAGCAGGCAAATTAATACTTGACGGGACGACGACAACATTGGGTAGATCATGATAGGGAGTTGTAGGTTGAACCACAGATGGCCAGAAATACGGAAGGCGACTAAGCAAGAAAAGAGGGTAGTTGGTGGGTAAAGGAGGCATCTGAACATGAGATGATCTATTGTTTCCTGGGATCTCCACCTTCGGCTTTACTGCTTCAGCCAACTAGACACAAACGAGCGAGCAAGTGAATTTGTTGGGAGATATGGTAAGACCATGACCACACACACACTTCTTAAATGCAATCCCGTCCTACCTGTTCCTTTAATTCCATGTTAGTAGTCTCCAGAGTTTGGTACTCTTTCAGGGCCAACTCCTTTTCCTTGATTGTTGAAAGATCACAAGATGAAAGGTAAACAAAAATTATGAGACAGAAAAGTTACAGAATATAAATGGGTCCTTTTTTTGGTGGTTTGGGAATAGTATCATTTTCGTGAGTGCCTACCCTCTTTAAATTTTCATTTTCCCATGCTAGATCAGCAGCCTTTTTGGTTAACTCCTCGCACAGAGCCTGCATAATAACCAACCAAAATAAACTATTACATGCAAAAGTAATTTGAATAGACCAACGCCGTAACAGGGACTCTCTAATTACTTTTGATGAAAACTGATTAACTTAAAATTTAGCTCATCAGTCATCACCATGTATAATACCCAGAAAAATATCCAATCAACCAATTCATATACAAAGACTTTGATCGCTTGTAAAGCAATGATTCAGAATAATTTTATAGCTAATACTTTCTTTGTAATAAATTAAATCATAATAGCACACTTAACTGACATTGTTAACCCTTTCTTGATGGTGCGAAGAATAAAAACACCTTGTATTTTGTTTCCCTAGACCAAGTAAGGATGTTAATCTCCCTTGAACTTGATAAGAGGATTAAAGTTGGACTGTGAAGAAGCCGACACCAGTTACATTGCACTGACAATATGAGTATGGTGTACGGTTAATCACAAAGATAACTTCCAAAAGTATAGCAATCAAGTTGAAAAACAAATAACTTCCAACAGTATAGCAATCAAGTAAAAAAAAAAAAAAAAAGGAAAAAAAAAGAGTTAATTTTGACTGATATTTTTATTATGTTTAAAGTAATGTTATATTTTTGGTTTGGAGCCTAAATCTCCTATCTTCTGCGACTATACAAGTAGCCAAAGACATTCACAGATGGTCTAGAGTAAGATATAGATATCCACGAAAGAAAAGAATGAAAAAAAAAAAAAAAAGGAATTTCAATAACCTTCATCTTGGATAAACATATTTGTATGATAAAATACCACAATGATGTCCTAGATATGCTAAATATATGATGCATAATTTGAACAATAAAACTGAAAAATACATCTCAAGAAGAAATTCTATGAACCTGCCTACGCCGAATTGTCTGCCGGGCTGACTCTCTGTTTGCTAAAATCCTTCGTACTCTCCTTTCTTCCTTCTCAGCCTGAAGAAGAAAGCCGCTTATGAATAGATTGAAACAAAGTAAGTAAATATGTGTAGGAAGAAGAAGTCAGCAATCATAACCTCGGTTAGATTACGTCTTGACCTCCTGCAGCCAAATAACTGGTAGCTTGTAGTGCATGCAGGACTCACTTTACATGATTCGGCCTCCTTGTCCGCCTTTATCAACTCTCCGGTTGTTTCCCACTCAGGGTGGGACTGATTAGTACATTCTTTCTCTGATGGCTGATGTCTTACCACCCCTCTATCCTGCTGCTACAAACAAAAGTAGTTTGTCAAGGCCTGCAGAAGTAACGTAACTCTTGTTTTCTTTTAATATCCACGAGTGTTTGAGCTAGCTTGAGTACACGGCATCAGTTCTCATGAGACAATTGCTTGACTTTGTTATATTTGGTTGTCAAGAAAAATTTGTTAAGTTACTTGTAGAATATCAAACACCATGTATGGGCAGCATAGTAATACAACTTTACTCGTTTTGTAGTTTGACATAAGTCATAATAACGGAAACCAGGACCTAATTGGGGAAAACAAATGGAGATGTTGAAAAGACAAGCGAAGAGCTCCACCTTTCTAGTCCAGTCACCAATAATTTGAAGAATATGCTAAGATTTTTTTAAAAAAGAACTTGAAGGGTATTCTACAAGTTTCCTTTGCACCTAAAAAAAATTACAGGGTTAGACGAGTTATCCGTAACAATAATGAGGTGCACGTAAGTTTAGCTGAATGAAAAACAAAGGGGTAACTGTTTCCACAACTGTTGGAGAAAATTTCTTTTCCAAACCCAATTCACTTTGCTTTCACGAGTTAGCAAATGGTGTCACTTAATCTAGCAATGGTCCACTGCTTGTTTTAGAATCCAAGACAAAAATCTCCACATTCTTAATTGTACTCCACACTTCTGGGATAAGAATCACCAATTCGAATCCTAGTCTTTAGATTCTAAAGACCAAAGAAGGATAGAAATGCGAAGTTAAAGAACCGTCAGGCAAACACATTTGAAGAATACATAGTGAATGTAAACCAAATAGCTTAATATTCCATGGTTTTGCCTCAGATGTCATTCAGATTTTGAAAAATAGAATCAAACAAGTGATAGCTCCTCGTTCACTCGTTCGATTAACAATGGCTCAGGTAAGAACACCGCACTCAGTTTCCCATACCATTAACGAGTGAAAATTTGGTTGTCCATGTAAAAAACACAAAATCAGAAATCCACCCTTCATTTTGAATTCCAGCAAAATCGAAAGGCAAAATGCAATCAAAATCTGGGAAGAACCAAAAAGAAAAAGTAAAGAATAACCTCAATCCGAAGGTCCAGATCGGCGCAACTAGGTAAAGAGTCGGCAAAGCCAGAAGTCGGCAACTCGGTCTTAACCTCCTTCCTAGCTCGTTTCCCTTTCCCTTTAATCCCCCATTTGGTTTCCAACGGTTGAACTCCAGTCTCTCTGACAGCCAATACCGCCAAACCAGCAAGAGCCTCCGCAGCCTCAATCTCAACCTTGACCATCTGATCCGCCGCCTTAGAAGATAACATGGAGGAAGAAGAAGAAGAACTCAAACTAGAACAACTGGTCCCATTGGAGCACTTGGAAGAAGAAGCCATGAAAGTGAGAGGAAGAGAAAACCCATAACAGAGGAGATGAAGAATGAAGAATGAAGAAATGAAGAGCGAGTAAAAGAGAGTGAAAGAGAAAGAGAGCGCGTGCGGATGATGGTGAAAACTTACGCGCCTCAATGAATCAGTGAAAGCCACGTAATCGATTCGGCGCTCGTAAAATTATTACACGTGGCATCTCCGCCGTATAAGAATTGTAGGCCACGGACCATGGTTTAGTGAAAGCGTCGGTGTGTGGCTACTCGATATAATATCCACGTGGCTTTCTATTTTCTTATAATAAAATAATTTTTTATTTTTAAAATTGTTTTTATATTTATTTGTGTGTCTTGGATTACAAAAGTGAGGGGGACTCTATGGAGGAAGAGACTAAAGCTGCAACCTTTGCGATGTGGCAATTAGAGGACCATAAATAATTAGATACGATATTACATAGGTTATAATTTTTTTTGAGTTAAATTATAAAAAATTCATTTAATATACTATTTCGATTTGTGTACTCTAATAAGAAAGTATTTAGGTCAATGAGTCATGAAAATAGAAGTTGAGAAGTGTGAAGTTGTGAACCCAACTTCTTGTATGGTCCAAGGAATTCGTGGGCCATATAACTAAAAAAAATACTTGAAATAAACCCGGTATATATATATATATATATATAATGAAACGTAGATAAAAACCAAGATTTAAGATTTATCGTTCTGGGGCTTTTCGTGTCTTAACAACTTTTGTTCCCGACCAGGGTGCTCTTGAACGTCCATTTTTATGTGTAAACTTATATATATAAAATGAAACGTAGATAAAAATCAAGATTTAAGATTTTCCATTCTGGGGCATTTCGTGTCTTAACAGTTTTTGTTCCCGACCGGGGTGCCCTTGGACGTCCATTTTTATGTGTAAACTTTTCATCCCGAAATTGACCTTAAATAAACACAGTGGGACAAAACCTTAACAAAACACTTCGTATCGGAGGAATTTAGGACCAGAGCTCATTTCAAGCATGAAACCCTTATCCCGAAACAGTCACCCAAAAATCGTAACCCTAAACCCACGAAATTCATGCCACTTTTTCTATGACATCGAAATGGTCCCATAACAAAACACCTGGCACTGGAGCATTTTGGGAATGATTCTCATTTCAAGCACTAAACCCTCTCAAAATCGGCACCCAGAAACCGTAACCCTAAACCCACGAAATCCGTGCCACTTTTTCTTTGCCACCGAAATAGGCCTAGATGATCGAGAACATTATTTGAGTTGCATTGCAGAGGGATTTCACATTCCAGGGGCTTTTCGTGCTCTAACGACTTCTGTTCTCGACTATGGTGCCCCTTGGATGTCAATTTTCGTGTGCGAACTTTCCATCCCAGAATTAACCTAAAATGAACACAGTGGGTTAGAACCTTGACAAAACACATGGCACTAGAAGATTTTGGGAACAAAGCTCATTTCAAGCACGAAACCCTCATTCTGAAACTATCACCTAGAAACTGTAATCCTAAATCCATGAAATCTATACCACTTTTTCTTTGCCACTAAAATGAGTCCAGATGCGAGGGTATCTAGTTGAGTGGCTTTAGAGAAAGATTTTCCATCTCAGGCGCTTTTTGTGCCCTAACGGCTTCTACTCCCTATTGGGGTACCTCTAGACGTTAATTTTCATGCATGAACTTTTCTTTCTGGAATTGGTCCAAAATGAACACAGTGGATCATAACCTTAATAAACTACCTGGTGCCAGAAGATTTTAGGAACGGAGCTTATTTCAAGCACGAAACCCTTATTCTAAAACCATCACCCAGAAACTGTAACCATATACCCACGAAATCCGTGCCACTTTTTCTTTCCCACTGAAATGGACCCAAATGATCCTGGGCATCTAGTTAAGTGGCTTTGAAGAGTGATCTCTCATTCCAGACATTTTCCATCACATACATAGAGGAGAGGGGAGAGAAGTTACGATAACTCCTTCCCATCTAGTTACAAACTTAACTCCCTAGGGGAGTTATTTTATTATAATATTAATATTAATTAAATAATATATGGTTGATTAATTAACCATTAATTGATGAACTATATATTATGCATCTTAATCATATTAAAATGCAACTTTCCCTTATAACCTATGATTTTGATTTGAATATTCACGTTGATTTTGATCTATAGTATTTATATGAATCTTATTTATATAAATAATATTTGAATCTTATTCAAATATTTATCTCACATATATTATATAGTTTTAATTATAAATCATATTCTTAATTAACTAAATACTATAATGTATCAACATATATTATACTTTATATTAATAATATTAATATAATTAATACCTTTAATTCTCTTAAGTAATTTGAATGATTCAAATTATTCCAAAAGCAGTTATCCCTTGTTTTATCCTTAGTGAATTAGCAAGGGGACCTTATGGACCTACAAATTAGAAGCTCCAATGATACAAGATCAATTATTCATTAATGGCCACCATTTCACTAGAGAATGACAAATGCACTATTCGCATTGAAAATATATTTCCGTGTCCATGGATATAACCAATCAACAGTAAGTTGACCCTTCACAAATTGCTTGTAACTACAACTAGACCAAATTATCGTTTTACCCCTATAGTTACATCTAACTCCTTAAGTGTTGGGGTTGGTGCCCTAAATCTCGTAGGGTCATGTAGTTTGTAATTTTATTGTACAAAAATTTTATTTATTTAATAAAATATGAGATGTTTTATTTGACATTTAATAGCATTAAACCCACAAACTAATAAACTAACATCAAAGGTTATCTTTTGTAGCTTAAACATGTATGTAGAGACAGACAGGTGGATCATGTTTAAGTGATAACCTAAATGGTCTGTAATAGATGGATAAGGCTAGATACTTTATCCTGGTGATACTACGAGTATGACCCACTTTGTAGATGTTACAATTGTTGTAAAATGCTACAAATGATCTGATCCTGATCATTCATGTGGAGACATGTGAGTGGAGATATTCTATACAAAGGAGTTTGTATAAGACCGGACCACGAAATGACAAGTCTCATTATATAACGTTGTTCATAATAGAGACTTACATTTCACCAGGATGACCATAGGTGACATAACCTAAATCCTGAGTGAGTTGTGAACTATACCTATAAAGGCAGTTCTTTGATTTGTATGGGTGAGAGTGGACAAATCGCCGACTCAACAAGCCTACCATTCTAGGGATTTGTCTGATTGAGGAGTTGGAAACATAATTACACAAGACGGAATTCACTCATTCCCCGAGGTAGGGGAAAGAAGATAAATTGCACTCATAAGGACTGATTTCGAGGGTTGAAAAATGTGGTGCAACACCCTCTCTTGGCTCGAAAGAAGTCTAGTCATAGTTGGACTATGGTTTATGTTCATTAAAGAGATCAATGGTACTTAAGGAGTTAGATGTAACTATAGGGCAAAACGATAATTTTGGCCTAGCTGTACTTACGAGCAATTTGTGAAGGGTCATCGCACTATTGATTGATTATATCCAATAGACACAAAAATATATTTGTAGTGCGAATAGTGCAACTGCCGATCTTTAGTGGAGTTCCTGATAGTTAATGGATGTTGAGTAAATTAATTAAAGAATTTAATAAATTATTCAAGTACCGTTGGAGCTTCAAGCTACAGGTCCATGAGGTCCCCTTTGTAGCTCAACGGGGTTTTTATGAGAATCGATTTTGGATTAATTTGAATTGTTCAAATTAATTGAGGAAAATAATTATATATGATATAATTATTTTAATTTAATTATATATGATATAGTTACTATAATGTATTTGATACATTATAATACAAAGTTTATTTGAGAGGAAATAAATATTTGAATATGACTCAAATATTAATTATGTGAATTGGATTCATATAATTAAATTTGATATAAATGAGATTTATATTAAATATCGTTGTTGAGAGAATTAAACTATAGCTTATATTGCATTGGATACAATATTAAACTATAGGTTATATGTTATATTTGATATAACATATAGTTTAATATATATTATATGATAAAGTGGTTATCATATAAATATATATTAAAGAAGTTATAGAAATTAATTTTATTTTTTAAAAATAATTTTAGGGAGGGAGTTGTAATTCACTCCCCTTTTTTCTCTCTACAATGTGCATGAGTGGGAAAAAATAATTTAGTTAATTCATTCATCTTCTTCTTCCTTGAGTTTTGTTACAAAACCCTTCTGTATGGTTTCATCTCACCCAATCTCTAAAAATCTCTAAAAAATCTCTTAATTCTTTCCTTCACCAAAAAACCAAAGCCCACACGCTCTTGGATTCTTATCTCGGAGAATATAGAGGAAACCATTTTGGTAGTAGCCATTTGGGAAAATTAAGAATTTCAAGTTCGAGTTTTTATGGAGAAGAGGATACATAGAGAAATCATTCTTCAAAGGTTAATTCTCTCACTCTAATTCTCTCATTTCCTTTTTGTTTGCATGCTATAAATTTATGATTATGCATAACATTTGCACTCTGTACTTTTGATTCTGTGAAAATAAATTTTGGATCGATCTCCACGCTTCTACTCAAGGACCTTCAAAGGTTCTTTCAATTGGTATCAAAGCACGGTTTTGATCCCCAATTTTTATTGTTCCAGATTTTAATTTTACAGAATTGGTGGGTAGCATTCTGTATATGTTTATGTGATGAATGTTTGTTAATGTGAATGGTTTACGATTATTCGATGTTTTTGGGATTGGAATGTTTAGATTTATCACTTTCAATTTACATATTGGTTTGTAGGGGCCCATGTTTTAAGCATTATTGTTTGCGATCGAGTTTGTAATTTAAAGTTTTGAATTGCTCGGGCTGTTCTCGGTGTGTTTCGGAGGAAAAACAAAGCAATGCTAGGATGAGGAAGAGATCGCGTAGCGTTTGCTAAGAGATCGTTCAACGTTTGCTAAGAGATCGTGTAGCATTGCTAAGAGATTGTTGCTAAGAGATCGCTTCTAAGAGATATGTTGAGATATCATTGGTAGGTGGTTCGGTTCAAGCGATTCAAGGCTCGATTCACTTGTTTCAAACCGATTGACTATTATTTTGTAATAGTTAGATTTTTTAATTAATTAAATTAATATAAGTGTTATATTAATTTAATTAATTGTTAAGGCATCCAATCCAGTCCAATAATTATTTTTTTAAAGAAATTATGCATTTGATGTATGGTTTATTTTTATTATTATATGTTATAAATGTATGTCATATAGTAAAACTCCCACCATAGGTTATGCATTTAATTTCATGCATCATTTATATTATAAGTGTTATAATATATATAGTTGCATGATTTAATTAATATAGCATGCTCATGTATCATATAATATGAGTGTTATACTATATGTTTGCATGCATTAATAACATTGCCATATATAATTTATATTATAAATGTTATAATATATAGTTTTGAGTATGTATGGGTGAATGTTATTAATTATTTCTTTACATTATTATATAATTGTTATATATAGTTAGTAATGAAATGGAATTGCATGAAGCATGACATTATCTTAGGTAATTTATAATTGTTATAATTTACTAAGTATGTCAATGGATGCAATGTATGATTTTTCATTAGAAATTAAAATCGATAAATCAGAATTGCATGCAAACCTTAGGTTAAATTCATTTTTAAAATAGTTTTAAAATTTGAATCATATAGACCTAAGATCACATTTCTAATGAGATTAGAAATTTAGTTTATTCTTTTAATCGATTTAATTGAATTTATTTTAATCAAAAGATTAACATTGTAACAAATGTATCTATAAGAGATCTTTTGTCTAAGGCTAGTTCTGTCTAGGCTGAGGCATTTAAGTTGACGGAAATGTAATACCCCTACCTAGAAACTTACTTGAAAAGGTGAATTAGATAGATTTGCTACAAACATGCAATGTTTGATTAAAGTTTATTAAAAAGTTTAATAAATATTAATAAAAATTGTTTAACTATCCAAAGTAAGTGCTACTTTTGGACAAATTAAACAAGCACTTAGTTAATAGTAGTCGGATTTTCCTAAGTTAATTAACCCTAGGTAAAACACTCAGCGGGAGTACTTCATTTTTTCTCTTCACGTTTCTCCCTAAATGTTCACATCGTGAGAGATATATACTCGGCCTCGAGGTACCTTGAGCGTCCCCCTACGAATGGTGTTTGTATAGATCAATATCAAGGTGAATGGAGAAAGCGTTTATAGTAAGTAGAAGAGGGACAAGTGTCAACTGATCCCTCGATCTCTCTCATTAGTTTTGAAGTCAAGTTTCATACTTGGCTTCAAGTCACCTTGAGCGTCCCACTACGGATGGCTTTTTGCACGACACTTTATTTAAACTCCAGAAATGGATAAGGATTACTTTAGTTTTTGCCCCAAATTTTCTCTACAATTAGCTCATTAGGGCAGAACTCTATAATCTAAAATGAAGGGTTACACTTACAAGAAATGTTAAGCGAGTTTAACTATTTCTGGACCGAACAATAGTGACTGATAGTTACAGTAACAAGGAATTGTTCTGTCTATTGGTTGAGATAGTCTCATTTCAGTGAAGGGGCACCTAATCACCTTACGATGACTTTTGTTCTATTTAACTGAAATATCATTGCAAAATAGATGTCACTTGTGGTGCATTAGTTATTTTATTAAAATTGATTGGTTTTGGGTTAATACAAGATATACTAATATAAATAATTTTGTATGATTTTGGCAATTTAATTATGACTTCTACGAATTTAAATCTGCTCGCTGCGACAAACTAACGGGCGATAATTATACATCCTCAAAAAACACAATAAACATTATACTGATCATTGATAACCTCCGTTTTATCCTAATGGAAGAGTGTTCTCCTATTCCTGCTCCAAATGTCACTCGAAATGTTCGAGAGGCATATGAGCATTGGACACAGGCAAACGAGAAAGCCTAAGTGCATATCTTGGCAAGCCTTTCAGAAGTCTTCGCCAAGAAACATGAGCCCATGATCACTGCCCGTGAGATCACAGAGTCTTTGTGGGGGATGTTTGGACAACTGTTCACACAATTCAGGCACAACGCTCTTAAACACATCTTCAATGCCTGTATCTAAGAAGAGGCATCTATTAGAGAACATGTTTTTATCATGATGGTCCACTTCAATGTGGCAGAGATGAATGGCTCTATCATTGATGAAGCCAGTCAGGTTAGCTTCATTTTGAAATATTTACATGAAATTTTCCTTCAGTTCCGTAGTAATGCTGTTATGAACAGGATTGACTACAATCTGGCCACCTTGCTCAATGAGCTTCAGACTTCTTAGTCTTTAATGAAAAACAAAGAACAAAAGGGAGAGGCAAATGTTGCCTCATTCTTAAAGAAGTTCTATAGAGGATCGTCCTCTGGAACTAAGTCTGTGTCTTCTTCTTCCGACATCAATAGAAGAAGAAGAAAGGTGGAAAGGGGAAAGCTAACCCACAAGCTACTGGCTAGAAGGGCAAGAGGGCCAAGGCTGCAAAAGGAATCTATTTCCATTGCAACCATGTGGGACATTAGAAGAGAAACTGACCCAAATAATCGGCAGAAAAGAAGAAAGTCAAGCAAGGTAAATATGATTTACTTGTATTGAAGACCTATTTAGTGGAGAATGATGATTCTGCATGGATAACTGATTCAGACATCACAAACCATGTTTGTTCTTCATTTCAGGGAATTAGTTCCTAGTGGCAACTGGAAGCTGGGGAGATGACGATGCATGTTGGAACTGGGCACGTCATCTCAGTTGTGGTAGTGGGAGGGCTCCAACTGACTTCACAGAATAAATATATTTTACTTAATGTATATGTTGTTCCTGGTCTGAAGAGGAACTTATTTCCTGTAAAATATTTGTTATAACAAAATTATTGTATTCAATTCTTTGTAAATAAAGTGTTTATTTCAAAGAATGGTATTAATATTTTTTCTGCTAAGCTGGAAAATAATCTTTATGTGCTAAGGTCGTTGGCGACTAAAGCTCTCCTTAACACTAAAATGTTTAGAACTGCAGTAACTTAAAATAAAAGACATAAAATTTCTCCTAAAGAAAATGCTTAACTTTGGCACCTAAGATTAGGACACATCAATTTCAATAGGATTGAGAGATTGGTAAAGAATGAGCTTCTAAGAGAGTTAGAAGAAAACTCTTTACCTGTGTGTGAGTCATGTCTTGAAGAAAAAATGACTAAAAGATCTTTTACTAGAAAAGGTCGTAGAGCCAAAGAACCCTTAGAGCTTGTACATTCAGACCTTTGTGGTTCGATGAATATAAAAGCAAGACAAAGGTTTAAATATTTCATCACATTTATTGATAATTATTCAAGGTGTGAGTATGTTTATTTAATGCAACATAAGTCTGAATTCTTTCAAAAGTTCAAAGAGTTTAAGGCCGAAGTTGAAAATGCATTGAATAGAACAATTAAGACACTTTGATCAGATCGAGGTGGAGAGTTTTTGGATCTTACATTCCAGAATTATTTGATAGAGCATGGAATTGTATCCCAACTCTTAGCACCTGGTACACCTCAGAAAAATGGTATATCAGATAAGAGAAATCGAACTCTGTTAGACATGGTTCGGTCTATGATGAATTATGCTTCCTTACCTGATTCATTTTGGGGTTTTGTAGTATAGACTGTTGTTTATATTTTGAACTGTGTACCATCCAAGAGTGTTACGAGAGCACCTTTGTAGTTATGAAATGGTTATAAAGCTAGTTTACGTCATTTCAAAATCTGGGGTTGCTCAACACATGGGCTTGAGACAAATCCTAAAAAACTGGAACCTCGTTCAAAACTGTGCCTATTTGTAAGTTACCCCAAAGGAATAAGAGATGGTTACTTCTTCGACCCTAAGAAAAATAAAGTGTTTGTGTTGAAAAATACTACTTTTCTAGAAGAATATCACATAAGGAAACATAAGCCCCACAGTAAAATAGTGTTGAATGAATTTTTTAAGGAAACTACTGAACCTTCAACAAGAGTTGTTGAAGAACCCAACATCTCAACAAGAGTTGTTGAAGTTGGATCATCTAGTAGGTCAAATCCACCCCAAGTATTGAGGGAGCCTCGATGTAGTGGGAGGGTTACGAATCGCATGTCCATTATATAGGTTTAAGATAAATTTTAGCTATGGTAGCTAATGGAGAGGTTGAGGATCCATTATCTTATAAAAAGGTAATGGAGGATGTTGACAAAGATGAATGGATCAAAACTATAGATCTCAAAGTGGAGTTGATGTGCTTCAATTCGGTTTGAGATCTTGTAGATCAACCTGATAGGGTTAAACCTATAGGTTGCAAATGGATCTACAAGAGAAAATGGGGTGCTGATGGAAAGGTGCAAACCTTCAAGGCTAAATTAGTGGCAAAGGGTTATACCCAAGTTGAGGGAGTCGACTATAAAGAGACTTTCTCACCTATTACCATGCTAAAGTCTATCTGAATCCTCCTATCCATTGCCTCATATTATGGCTATGAGATTTGACAAATAGACGTCAAGACTGCCTTTCTGAATGGCTATCTTGAGGAGACCATTTATATGCAGCAACCTGAGGGATTCATAACCCAAGGTCAAGAGCAAAAGGTTTGTAGGCTTAATCGATCCATCTATGGATTGAAGTAAGCTTCTCGAACTTGGAATATAAGATTTGATACTGATGTTGATGACTCAATTCCAAATGAAAGATTTGGAAGAGACCCAGTTTGTTCTGGGAATTCAGATCTTTAGAAATTGAAAGAACAAATCACTAGCTCTGTCTCAGGTATCATACATTGACAAGATGGTTATCAAATTTTCAATGCAGAACTCCAAGAGAGGTTTACTATGGGCATCGTACATTGACAAGATGCTTATCAAATTTTCGATGCAGAACTCCAAAAGAGGTCTACAATTTTCTCGAAAGCCTCCTTATCATAATACTTGATACTGAGCTCTAGGAGACGAATTCAGACATCTACCAGTCCTATTCTTTGTGAATTTCCATGTCCAGTGATAACTGGCAGAAATGCCAGTTATTATAATCCTTTTATTTAGAATCATGAGGGTTAGTAAGTAGAAAACGCGGTGATAATACTTAGAATTTGCGAAAAATTGAGTTTTGCATCAATTAGCACCTAAATCCTCACTGATCCCAATATTATGCGTTACTCCATGCCAAAGTGTCTATTTTTGTAGCTATCGCAAGAATCAAATGCATGCATTTGAAATAAGCTATCGCAGACAAACGCATGCGCTGAAGCCAGGCGATCATAAAGACAAACGCATATACTGAAGCCAAGCGATTGCAAAGACAAATGCATGAGCTAAGCGATCGCAGACGGTAATCATATGCGTCCAACGCATGGAAGTTGTGGTAATCGCATGCATCCAACGCATGGGAATTGTGGTGACCAAATGGAGATTGCATCTATGGTGTGATAGCCATAATAAAAGATCGCAAGATGGGTAGAACGCGTTGATAACTTCAACTAAATTAATCTCGGACGCATATCTTGGGAGTATCAACAAGATAAGGCGATATGACAATGCCCATACCGCAACAAAAGCAGCAGTGAGCCATACCTTCATCATTACAGCTGTCGGCGTCCAAACTTTATAAATAGCCCTTGAGACCTTCATTTTAAGACATTCGAGCTTCTGCCTCAAGGCAGAAGTTTATGATCACAGATGAGAGCCTGAAAGAGATTTCCAGTGAGAATTCTTCATCTCCACAACCCAGACCAAGTGACGATCGGAGCATTCGTCGGAGATAGAGCTCAAGAGAGACATCTCCACCATTCAACCATGGCACCACCGGTAGCCTTGACACAGATTCCTTCATCTCCCTTCTAATCTTTGTATTGTATTAATTTTAGCTTGAGATACTAAGATATTTTGAGATCAATGCAAGTCTTAATTCCTTCATTACCATCTTTTTCATCATCTTCATCTCTGTCATATTGTATCTTCAGCGTTTATTTATCAAAGTCAATCACATGCTTAATCGTGTAACCTAGAGTTAGGACGCATGAAGCAACCCACTAAAAGGTGTGCGTTGTGCGAGTATAATGAGTTAATCCTCTTTGCTTGGTGAAAGGCTGTAGAAACGCTTGTCTATAGGATGTTGCATTGCTTGTCTATAAGTTAAATAGCCGCGTCTAACTGCCTGAGAAGGTAAGAGATGGAACGCACTAAGCAAGGTTTGCATTGTTCCTAGAGATAGGCACAATCTTATGCTCAACGCAACCATGCACTATAGAGATATAGTTAAGCGGCTGACCACCTAGAGGTGTGACGCGTTAGTGCAACGAGCTGGGATTACTCGGGCGATTTAAGATAGTAAACATTACTATGCGTTATTGGTTGTTGTGTTTCTACCTATTCTCATTGTAAGCCTTCTATTGCTCAATCTGTTTAGCTAGGAGTGGGAGTAGTGTTTAAGTCATTTAAACTTTCTTCGCTTTATTTTTATTCTTATTTCTCGCCTCAAACACATCTTCACAAATATTATTGAGTGACAAGTCCCCATGTTCGACCTCGGATTACCCGAGAAACTTGCATTTGTGTTATACTTGGCGCAAGCGTAAGAAAACTTATGATAGGAACGCATGGTCATTGCATGCTAAGATTAATGCATCATCATTCTGACACATGACCTTAGACACATGGGAGCAAACGCATAAGTTATATCTAACGCATGATTTCATGTTCAAACCTATCCATCCTTAATAATTAAAATAAAACAAAACGTGTTCCTAAAATATCC
Organism: Benincasa hispida; assembly: GCF_009727055.1. Taxonomy (NCBI): domain Eukaryota; kingdom Viridiplantae; phylum Streptophyta; class Magnoliopsida; order Cucurbitales; family Cucurbitaceae; genus Benincasa; species Benincasa hispida. The sequence continues at coordinate 55,729,522 of NC_052359.1, forward strand.
CAACACCCAGCAAAAGTAAAGTCAAATTAATTTGTGAACAAAAATTAGCATTTGAAAGCAGAGCAAAGATACTACAATTTATTGGGTGAGATTCCACAATAGTTGACACCAAACTCCCAAGCCACAGAGCATGATCACCTATCAACCACATGAATGAGGAAAAGTCTTTGAATTTTCACAAAGAAGTAGAATTTTAAGCATTTATTGCCTTATCGTTTTGAGATAATTTAGGGACCTTATACAAATAAGTTGTGATCTCCGACAGCCATAACCCACAAAAAAGTGTATCTAATTGCTTTTATATGATTTTGGTCCTTTTTTTGGCCATCTTGGCGGTCTGTGTCCCACCATTTTCGTAAAATCTTCATCGATATCTCTCTTTGATAACGACATTACCAAACCGAAAAATAGGAATCATACAAACTAAAAGAAAGAGTAAAAATGAATTATACTTTGTATTTATGCCAAATCAAACAATGATCTTTTCAAATGTACAACCATTCTTCATAAGACAATTCCCAAAAGGTATTTAAATCACACAAATCTATAGAACCTAACCTCTTAAAATCACGTAAAAAAGGTTCTTAAAAAATGACTAGGTGTCATAGTGACTATGAAAAGCAAGTAAAAAGTTCTAAGAAATGTATGAGTAACACTTTGACTCTCAAAACTAATGAAAAATGTGACTTAGTGTTAATTGGACACATTTTGATTTTTGGTGGTCAGTGAACAAAAATCTCAAAAACTAAGTAGGTTTATCTGTTTGTAGATTAGATGAACACTACAAGAATTTTGGGCTTTAATGTCGGTTGGAAAAAATGAAACCAGATGTATAATGTCGGTTTTATTATTTTTTTTAAAAAAAGCGAATCTTTAATGTCGGTTTTAAACCGACATTGTAGGTATACATTTAATGTCGGTTTAAAACCGACATTAAAGATCTGGTTTTATTTTTTTTTCTTTAAAAAAAAAAAACAAAACCCATTCCCCCCCATTTTTTTTCATTTCCCGCTTCTATCCTATCTATCCTATCTATCCCTTTTCTAAACCCTATTTTCCCCATCAGCCATCTCCTCCCTAAACCCCCCCATTTTTGTTTCTTACGAAAATGATATTAGGTTATATTTTGTTTCTCTCCTTCCTCTCTCAAATTTCAGACAAACCTTTGTAGACGGCGAAGAGAACTGAAACCGAAAGCTATCAAAAATGGCGACCAAAAATGCCAAAAAAGTCAATCTCTTGGATCATCACTCCCTCAAACACCTACTCGATGAATCTGTTTCTGAGGTAGAGAAGTAAGAGATATGTGGAACCAACGAGAAATGGCAGAACCGTAGATAGGTCGGCAATGTCGGTCCATGTATTATCGATTTGAAATCCATTTTGCATCTTTTCATACTCCCGATGCCATTGATAAACAAGCAGCAAGAGTCATAGTCGATGCTTTGAGAAGATTCCAACGATGATTGAAAAAATAAATTGAAGAAAGAACAGGGAGATCGCTAGAGATATGAAGAATTTGAATCTGTTTCTGAGGTAATTCAATCTGCAATTTCATTCCCCATTTTTTAGATCTTTTTCGCGTCATTTTTAATCCAGGTTTGAGCTTTTTCCTTGCAGATTGTCACCAGCCGTAATGAAGGATTTAAATATGTTTCTGAGGTAATATGAAGGATTTGAATATGTTTATGAGATAATGCTATTTGGCTACATTTTAGTATTTCTGAATATAAATCAGCTAAAAAAACCACTAAGTTCTAAGAGTTTTGGTAATGCGATACATTTTTTGTTTCGTCATTCATTTGTACTTCTTAGGGGAGAGAGGAATACTAGAGCATTAGAGATTTGGAGAAAGACTTTATTGATGTTTGATTCGTTGTTAGTTCATGTCTCTCTGGAAAGTGTCAAGCTGAAGAAAAAGAAGAAACACAAGAGAACAGAAAGGCCCAGGTTGGTAATCCTTTTGACATTTTTTTCCAGCACCATTTGTTACATAAGTGTGCATATTCAGATATTCCAATCCTACAGATGGTAGCAAAGCTGCATGGAATACTGAGACCATTTCTACTTCTGAGAATGAAATATGATGTCGAGTTAATACTCCCTCGGAAGAAAGAAATCATAATATATTGATTATGATTGAAGGTAGCACTGTTTTTAATCTAATTGTTATAGATAGATTCTACAACCTGTGCATCAACTTCTCTTGTTTTCATAAATATTATTTATATATTTAGATATATATCTCCGCCCAAATCCCTACCCCTCCTCCGCCCAAACCCTCGATCCTCGCTCATACAAAGTCCATCCGCTCTTGCTTTCGCTAATAGTCTCTGCAGCGCAGCCCTCTCGCTCTCGCTCACCTCCACTCTCGCCACTCTCTCGCATAAAGTCCCCCTCTCGCTTTATGTTTATTGTGTGTGGTTTAATATTTGGTGATTGATCCTTGTTAACAAATATTATTGGTACAGGAAGTTCACTTTGGGAAATTGATAGTTCTTCGACACCATTATTGTCCTCCTGTTCAAGGTATGTAGTTACTAATTGATCCAGAACTTCTGTTGCTTTGGACTTCATACTGAAAACTGTCTTATGTTTCTTGTAGGTTAAGTTTTTATGCCTATACCCCATACAATCAAGTGTGTAAAGTGTTCAAGAGAGAGCTTGGCATGACACGGATAAGGTATATTTACTTGGCTAAACTTGTTTCATATAAATCAGATTATGCATTCATTTCTGTTGAATGGAGATTACGTTACACTGACAAAAGCTGGTTATCTTGATGTGTTACTGTTACATATGAGTTGGCACTTCTGTTTCTGTATTATGATCACATTATAGCAGGTTTCAATGTGCGTGACAGATTGAAGTTTCATTAACATTTGGCCTTTCATATGATTATCTAAATGTGGTTATGGTTATAATATTATTTTCTCCTGGATCAGAGTCTGCCTGAGGTTAAATTCTTAAATCTCAAGCACTATACTTGTTAAGTTGGAAGTGAAATTCTAAATCTTTCCAATTCTTCTGTAGTTGCTGGATGAGCTGAAGAGAAGAGATCCTGATAATGAAGTTCATCTCAACAACGTATATTAACATCTCTTAATTATCTCTCAAACCTCCCAATTTGTAGACAAATAAAATTGTGTTGCCTCTTACACGGAAGATTCTGTTGCCTCTTGTAAAATCATAATCTTTGTATTACTGTAATTTATGTTTTCAAGGCTTGAATTATTGTATGCCTTTTAAATTATTTATATAGCAAAATTTATGGATTAAATGTAATAGATTTACAATCCATACATGAATAATGTCATAGCCATAGTGTTCGATGATGATGTGTCATGTTATACTTTTTTACCGAAAAAATGGATTTGGCAAGGGAACTTTAAAAAACGAACAATAATTGATAAAATGGACAGATTTGGACTTCAGTGTTGGTTAAGAATCCAAAAAAAAAAAAAAGGCTTTAATGTCGGTTGCAACCAACAAGCTTTAATCACTAAAGACCTTTAATGTCGGTTGCAACCGACAAACTTTAATCACTAAAGACCTTTAATGTCGGTTGCAACCGACAAACTTTAATCACTAAAGACCTTTAATGTCGATTGCAACGGACATTGAAGGCTGTGTTATTGGTGTTATTGGAGCCCTTTAATGTCAGTTTAAAACCGACATTAAAGGGCTTTAATAACACTATCTTTAATGTCGGTTGCCAACCGACATTAAAGCCCGAATTTCTTCTAGTGGAAACAAAGTTTCATATATCCATTTCCTCAACATGTCCATCTATTGGCAAGACAAAGATTTCAACAAAGAGTAAACAATGATTAAAAAAGGATATAATGAAAGTGAAAATTAAGAAGGGATCTAACAATCAACATTTGTCATCAAGATGTGCTTATATTTCAATCACTTGACTCCACATGAAAGTTATTAGCTCCAATTACTTTATTTCAACCAACATTTCAATCAACTTTTCTCATTAGATTTTTCTATATTTTTGTTAGTATGTGGTCAATTGAACTTGAAAAATTGGATGGAAGTGTTGTCATAATGAAAAAACAAACAATTTCAATCTCACAAATAAGATAGTTTCATCAACTCCTAGGGTGAATATTGTTCATGCATAATATATTAGAGAATGGGCACCCCACTCCCATTATCTTTAGCAAAGTAATCACAGACTTTCAGTAGCTACTTATGGAATACTTTATCAAATATTTGTTAGGTTTTATGTCCTAAAACTCGTAGTTTGTAAACAATAAAAACTTATTATGAAAATTCAATAAGTTTTTACTGAAAGTACGTATTGCTTATTTCGTTTTAGAAATAAATCTAAAAAACTAAAAAATCCATGACTATTACATGAGTACTTGAAATTTATATGGAGATATAAAAGTGGATCAGGTTCGATTAAATAGTCAAAATGATCTATAGTATATGAATGAGGTTAGGTGCTTTATTGTGGTAACACTATTAGATGTGGCCTACTTTACAGTTGTTACAAGGAGTTGTAAAGTGCTACAGACGATGTGAACCTAATTCGTACATGTTATGACATGAGAAGTGGAGGCGTCATGTGCAATGAGTTTGTACACGATCGGACCACGAAATCAGTCATTCTTACTTTATAACGTTGTTTACTATTTAAGACTGATTATTTCAATGCGATGACCTAGGTAACTTGACCTTAATCCTGAGCTAACTATGAACTTCTGTTTATTTGGGATTATACTCAGATTTGCATAGGTGAGGGGTGGCTCAACAGCGCCGGCTCAATAAACCTCCATTTCAGGGGTAAGACCAGGTAGATAGCTGGGGACATATGGTGCAAGATGAAATTCATTCATACCCACTTTCAGGGATAGTAAAGAGGTTGTTCCCTTAAGTGCCGACTCCGGATCTTGAACAAAGGGCACCACTCTCTCATTGACCCGAGAAGAACTCGGTTTATTGATCGAATCACAAATCAATTGTTCATTAGAGGATCATGGGACTTAAGGAACAAGAGGTAATTTCGGGGTAAAATAGATGACCCAACTGTTATTACTATCAATCTGTGAAGGGTTAGCTTACTAATCATGGTTATATCGAGTGGACATAATATATCTATAGTGAGGGGAGTGCAACTATGGCTTTAGTGGAGTGACCCATTCGTTAGCGAATAGGGGTTAATTTGGTGTAAAGAGTTTAGCCAATTAATCTCGGATCGTTGGAGCCCATGATCTATAGGTCCGTGAGGTCCCCCTACTAGCTCGTAAATGGATTATCTTTAAAGTAGCATCAAATTAGAATTAAGGGAATTAGTAATTATATGAGATTTAATTACGTGTTTAATTTTGGAATTAAACGGAATCGGAGAATTAATTAATATTTAAATATCATTTAAATATTAAATTTATAAATGTGAAATTTGTGTAAAATTAATTTAATATTAGATTTTAAATTAATTAGAATTAATTAAATTGTTTAATTAATTATTTATTATTTTATGAAATTAATTTTATAAAATTAATAAAGTTTTTTCAATTTTTAAAATCAAATTGTAATTGGAAAAGATTGGAAAAACACAAAAGAAAATATGGGATTTCTCCACTCACCTAACCAAGTAGTTCACTCAAAGTCCACTTGATTTTGCTTCAATCTTCCAAGCATGAGCTACACCTCATGCAACCTTCTTCTATGCATGATTGTCCTGCAATAAATAGAGAAGACGGAAGTGGAAATCAGGGATGCAATAGCTGATGAACTTGCTGAAGTTTTGTTGATAACTTGTAAGGTTGAAGAAGTGTTCTTCTAGTTGCATCAGTGAGCTTCTTCTCCAAATTTCCTTCATTCAAGCTTATTTTGAGTCCCACAACTCAATCTAAGACTCTAAGAGAATAGTAGGGAAGACTTTGAGATGGTTCACAACGAGATTTGGAGAAGATTTACAGCTGAATTTGAGATTCAAGAGGTTCTACAAAGGTATTACATGAAACCCTCTTATTATTGTATGGGCTTGTTTCATTTATAGTCAAAATTGATGAATTAGAATACTTATTGATCTTTATTGCTTCCGCTCCATGTTGATATACACCTACGATACTAATTAAATAATCATACTAAAGAAGAAAATAAGAAATTCTCATGACCTTGAGCTAGTAAGTCTTGGTTGAATCCTCCATCTTGCTGTAGATCAAACTGAGGCTTCTAGTGTCCTCCTCTTCCAATGTAGTTAATAAAAGGGTGCAATAGAATTTGCACGAGTAAGCTCAACAAACGTAGACCATCAATAATAGAAAATATAAAGTTCCTTTGTTCTATTTTCATTATATCAAACATGAAATAGTTAAGTAACTACATTTTCAAACAATAATATAAAGTGAAACAATATACACACTGAATGTTTGGTAAGAGCACTATTGAACGACCAAATGTAAACAAACAATGCAAATGCATTGACTAATATGCCAAAATGTTGATAAATAATGATATGAAAAATTTGGTAAACCATTGTACTGTCATTAGTGAAATGAGAAGCCAGATTAATATCCAAATTAGCAGCAAACCTGGAAAAAAAAAATCAGCCATTTAAGCAATTATTAGAATATAATGATTCAACTCATCCCAAGGATCCGTAATTAATATTTAATATTATGAAACAAGTTTTTTCTTCATGTAGTCATTTTGAGACATACAAAAGGATCAAAATTTATGAAGAAAAAAAAAAAAAGCAAAAAAGAATTGCCTCACATCAGCAAACTTCTATTACAAAAACTTCAGCAAAAAATCTACAGAAATGATCTCAGATCAAGGAAAATTTAGGGCTTTTTTTTTTAAAAAAAAAAAATCAAAATAGCTCTACCATGAAGAAATTAAAAATAAAACCTAGAACTTTAGTGCTATAAAATTGTAAAAGAAAAGGAGAAGAAAAAGGAAAGTTGCAACCAGAAAGTAAATGATGAAAAAAAGTAGAAACCTAATTATCTAGGTCACAAATTGCTTGAAGTGCTAGAAATATTTCTAGAGTCCTTCAGCCTAAACAAAAAGCATGTGAAGAAATGTCTATATTAACTTAAAAACTCCCTATAAAAACCCTTATTTACTTCCAAGAAAGAAATCAGATTAGAATCAAATGTTTCAAAATATCAAATCATTCAATAACTATATCAAAATAACATGATTGAACTACATTACAAATAAATAGGAAAAATATTTAGATTTGCTACAAAACACAGTTTTAAAAATCTCAAATCTTGAATAAACAGTCCAAATCAAAGGATTAAGTACAGAAACATAAAACAGTAGAAAATATGTCTCACAAATGAAAGAATGCGACACGAGCATCGACTATGGTGACATTAGAGATATTGATTAGAATCTTATTCTTCTTGGAAAGCGATTGGAGGTTCTTCTTGACAAGGTATGGAAATCCATGGTGATAGGAAGAGATTTATAGAAGAAATTCCACGCAGGCACAAGAAATGAGGTGATTAGATGAAGTTGAGAAGTGGAGGCCCTTTATATACCACGATTGATGAAGAAAATAGCCATTGTGTAAACCCTAAATAATGGAGACAAAGAACAAGGAGAGCGCTGAAATTTCAAAGAAAACACTATGCAGAGATATGTTCAAACATTCTCAAGAAAATAACTCACATAACATTGTAGATGGACACAGGTAGATCGACGATTGTGTCAGATAGTGATTATACAATCAATCGAATGTTCAAATCGAAACCTAAATTTAACACCAAAATCGATTTCTCATTAAAAACGCCCAAATTGAATCCCATCAGATTCCTTTCAACTAATTCCATGGTAAGCATTTTTGCCTTGTAACCTTAAAAAGGAGATGATGGAGCTAGGGCGATAGATGGAGATGATGAAGCAGAAGAGTGAGAGAGTATGAATAGATGGAGAGAGAACGAAAATGACTATTTTTTTGGGAGGACTTTGGGTGCTTCCAATTTTTAGCGTTCCCGCTTTTTCCTTTTCTTTTTTTTATAGCAATTTTTAAGAAATGCTATGATCGAATGCTATTAAAAGCTATATTTGTTGTAGTGTATGACGGTTAGGGTTCTTGTTAAACCCATATAACAAGCAAGTGGGTTGGGAATTCTCTCATTACGTCGAAGCATCCTCAACTCTTGAGGAGAATGTACTTGAGTAGATGAACCTAAAGGAATCTTTGAAGGTCCTTGAGCGGAAGCGTGGAGATCAATCCAAAATTTATTTTCACATAATCAAAATTACAGAGTACAAATGTTATGCATAATCATAAATTTACAACATGTAAACAAAAAGGAAATGAGAGAATTAGGGTGAGAGGAAACTTAACCTTGAAGAACTCTTCTTCACATATTTCCTTTCTTCGGATCTGTCACGAACAAACTCGATCCAAATGGTCACCACCACGAAAAGAGCCTCATATATTCTCGAATGGGATGAGAATCACTAAGGAGTAGTGGGTTCTTAGGTTTTTGGAAGAGAGGAAGTGAATGAGAGGAAAAATTATTTTCCAAAGAAAAACTTCTATCTCTTTTTGGAATTTTGTAAGTCTATAGAGCAGTACATCCACACATGCACTAAAATAGAGAGAAATAAGGGGAAGGGAATTACAACTCCCTCCCAAAACCATTTTCAAAATATATTAAAAAAATTTAATATATAAATATATGATAACTACCTTATCATATATATTATATATTAAACTATATGTTATATCTAATATAATACATAACCTATATTTTAATATTGTATCAAATACAATATAACCTATAGTTTTCATTCTCTCAACAATGCATGATATTTCATATAAATCCTATTTATATTAAACTTAATTATATGAATCCAATTCACATAATTAATATTTGAATCAAATTCAAATATTTATTTCCTCTCAAATAATATCAAATACACTATAGTAATTATATCATATATAATTAAGTAGAATTAATTATATCACATATAATTAATTCTCCCTGTTAATTTGAAAATTTTAAATTAATTCAAAATTGATTCTCATTTAATCTCTGTTGAGCTATAGAGGAGACATCATGGACCTGTAGATTGAAGCTCCAATGGTACTTGAATAATTAATTAAATATTTTAATTAAATTATTCAACATCTATTAACTGTTGTGCATTCCACTAAATACTGATAGTTGAACTCTTCGCATTACAAATATATTTCTGTTTTCATTGGATATAACCAATCAACAGTGTGATGACCCTTCATAAATTGCTCATAAGTACAACTAGCCAAAGTTACCTTTTTTCCCTGTAGTTATAGCTAACTTCTTAAATACCACTGATCCCTCTAATGAACAATAAAATATAGTCCAACTATGACCAAACCCCTCTCAGGCCAGGAGAGGGTGTGGAGCCACATTGTTCAAGTCCCAAAATCAGCCCTTAAGAGAGCAATTTATCTACTTTCCCTGATGTGGGGAAGGAGTAAATTTCGTCTTGTGTAGTTGTGTTTCCAGCTCTCCAATCAAACAAATCTCCAAAATGGTAGACTTGTTGAGTCTGCAATCTGGCCACTCTCACCCATACAAATTAAAGGACCGCGCTCATAGGCAAGAGTTCATAACTCACTCAAGATTAAGGTCATGTTACCTATGATCATCCTGGTTAAATGTAAGTCTCTATTATGAACAGTTATATAATGATACTAAACATTTTGTGATCCGGTCTTATACAAACTTCTTTGTATAGAATATCCTTTATAGGTCAGAGTTCACAACTCACTCAAGATTTAGGTCATGTCACTTATGGTCATCTTGGTGAAATGTAAGTCTATACTATGAACAGAGTTATATAATGAGACTAGTCATTTCGTGGTTCGATCTTATACAAACTCCTTTGTATAGAATATTTCCACTTACATGTCTCCACATGAATGATCAGGATCAAATCATCTGTAGCATTTTACAATAATTGTAACATCTATAAAGCGGGCCATACTCGTAGTGTCACCAGGATAAGGTACCCAACCTTATCCATATACTACAGACCATTTAGGTTATCACTTAAATATGATCCACCTGTATGTCTCTACATACATGTTTAAGCTACAAAAGATAACCTTGGATGTTAGTTTATTGGTTCGTTGGTTTAATGCTACTAAATATCAAATAAAACATCTCATATTTTAATATTGTACAATACAATTACAAACTACAGGATCCTACGAGATTTAAGGCACCTACCCCAACAAAACCAACATGAACAACTCTTATTGATGTATTAGCCTCTTCAACAAATCTTATTGAAGTTTCAGTAGTTTCACTGAAAAGCTCATTCAACACGAGTTTATTGCGTGGTTTATGCTCCCTAATGTGGTTCTAAAAATATAACATTTGTCTCGAAAAATACTTTATTTTCTTTAGGATCATAGAAATAACCACTCTTCGTTTCCTTGGATAGCCTACAAATAGACTCAATTTTGAACATAGTTCCAATTTCTTTTGATTTGCCTCAAGCACATGTATTGGACAACCCAAATTCTAAAATGTTGTAAACTACTTTTACGACTGTTCCATAGTTCCAAAGGCGTTTCAGAAACACTTTTGGAAAAAACACAGTTTAACATATAAATTGCATTCATTACTGCATATCACAAAAACGAATCAGGTAAATAAGCGTAACTCATCATAGATTGAACCATGTCCAACAAGGTTCTATTTCTCCTCTCTAATACACCATTTTGCTGAGGTGTACCAGGTGCTAAGAGTGGGGATGTGATTCCATGTTCTATCAAATAATTTTGGAAACTTAAATCCATATACTCTCCACCTCGATTTGATTGAAGTGTTTAAATTGTTTTACCTAATGAATTCTCAACTTCAATCTTGTATTCCTTGAACTTTTCAAGAGCTTTAGACTTGTGTTACCTTGTGAAAAGGATACCCATACCTTGAATAATCTTCTATGAAAAAGATGAAATATTCATACCATCCTCTTGCCTTAACATTCATAGGATCACGTAGGTCTTAATATATAAGTTGTAAGGGTTCTTTAGCTCTATAAACTTTTACAAAAAAAAAAGGTCTTTTTTGTCATTTTGCCTTCAAGACGTTACTCACATATAGGTAAAGAGTTATTTTCTAACTTGCTTAGAAGTTCACTCTTAACCACACTCTCAATTATATTGAGATTTATGTGACATAATCTTAGATGCCAAAGCTAGGCATTTTGCTTAGGAGAAATCTTCTGTCTTTTATGTTGAGTTGTTGCAGTTCTGAACATTAAAGTATTTAGAAGCACTTTAGATGCTAACAACCTTAGCACATATAAATTACTCTCTAAGTTTGTAGAACAAATGTAAGCTAAATTAAATATTTGATATTTAATTTGGTAATTATTTAATTGGAGAATTGAATAATTATTTAATTTGATTTGATTTAATTAAATTAATTGAATTAAAACTATAGGTTATATGAGAAATATTCTATTTAATATGATTTAAATGAAACCATTACTTAAATTAGATTTATTAATTAATTAATATTTAATTATTAATTTAATTAATTAAACAGATAACTCCCATGTAGGGAAGTTATCTAAGATGTGGGTTATCCAACGTTCCTTGCATCTCTCTCTCATGTTAGTTAAGAGACTTGAAAAACTCGTTTTGTAGGTGAATTTTTTTTGTAGCAATTGAAAACACAAAAGGGTTCTATAATTTTATACTCTAAGACTTCTCCTTCTCTTTAATTAATTTTGGTTCCCATAAAGCCACACCTCAAGTTTCTCAGAGTATAGGGAGGTAGCTTCTTCGTAGTGTTAATTTCGATCCAAAGAAGTTTTACAATTCAGTTTTACAAAGGTAAGGTTTCCTCTCCCTTTCTTTGTAAAATTAATTTATGCATGCTTAACCTAGGATATCTAATTTTACAGTTGGTTAAATTTTGGTCTTTGGTCTATGTATTTTCTAAATTTTCTAGTGTATAGTTATTTCAAAAATCCTAAATTAACAATGTTTTTGGTCATGTGATTTCTGTAGCATTAGGGCTTTCATCTCTACATGAACGTCAATTTTCATGCACGAACTTTCATCCTTTAATTGGCCCAAAACGAACATAGTGGGTTAAGACCTTAACAAAACACCTAGCGCTGAAGCACTTTGGGAACGGAGCACATTTCAAGCATGAAATCCTCATCTCGAATACATCACCAATGAACTGTAAGCCCTAAACCTACGAAATATGTACCACTTTTCCTTTGCCACCAAAATGGGCCCAAATGATTGAGGGCATCTAGTTGAATGGCGTTGGAGAGGGATTTTCCATTTCGGGTACTTTTTGTTCACTAACGACTTCTGCTCCCAGTTGGGGTGCCCTTGGATGTCAATTTTCGTGCGCAAACTTTCCGTTTCGAAATTGGCCTGAAACAAGCATAGTGGGTTAGAACCTTAACAAAACGCATTGCACCGAAAGATCTTTGAAACAGAGCTCATTTCGAGCACGAAACCCTCATCTCGAAACCGTCAAGTAGAAATCGTAATACTGAACCACGAAATTCGTGCCACTTTTTCTTTTCCATCGAGATGGAACCAAATCAAGGGCATCAAGTTGAGTGATGTTACAGAGGGACTTCCCGTTCTGGGCACTTTTCGTGCCCTTATGACTTCTACTTTCGCTGAGGTGCCCTTAGACGTCAATTTTCGTGCACAAACTTTCCATCCCATAATTGGTATGAAATGAACACAGTGGGTTAGAATCTTAAGAAAACATATGGCACTGAGGATTTTGATAACAGAGCTCATTTCGAGCACAAAACCTCATCCTAAAACCGTCACCCAAAAACCATAATCCTAAACCCACAAAATATGTTCCACGTTTTCTTTGCCACCGAAATGGGCCTCAATGATCGAGGACATCTAGTTGAGTGGTGTTGGAGCGGGATTCCCATTTCGAGTGCTTTTCTTGTCCTAACGATTATTTCTCTCAGCTGGGGTGCCCTAGACGTCAATTTTTGTGTGCGAACTTTCTATCCTGTACTTGGCCCAAAACAAATATAGTGGGCTAGAACCTTAGCAAAATACCTGGCACTAAACAATTTTCAGAACGGAGCTCATTTTGTGCACGGGATCCTCATCCCAAAACTGTTACCTAGAAACCATAACCTTAAACCCAAAAAATTCATGCCATGTTGGGTTGTATATCCTAAAACTCGCAGTCTGTAAAATCAAACATATTCTATTTGCAATAAAGATGTTATTGAGGTTTTGTTCAATAAAATTGTTATTGAATATGTAAATTGCACTAAATCAAATAAACTGAGATCCATGGCTATTACATGAGTACATGAACTTTATGTGGAGACATAAGAGTGGATCAAGTTCGAGTAGACAACCAAAATGGTTTATAGTATAGGGATAAGGTTGGGTACTTTATTCTGGTAACACCATTAGATGCGACCCACTTTGTACTTTGTACAAACGATGTGATCCTGAATCGTTCATGTGAAGACATGTGAGTGAAGGCGTCCTGTGCAAGGACTTTGCATAAGACCGGACAAAAAAATAATTCACTCTTACTTTAATATGTTGTTTACTATTTAAAGACTGACTATTACAAAGCAATGACCTGATAACTTGACCTTAATCTTGAGTTAACTATGAACTTCTGTTTATTCAGAATTATCCTTAGATTTGCATGGGGTGAAGGTTGGTTCAACGCACCGGCTCAATAAGCCTCCCATTTCAGGGATAAGATCGAGTAGATAGTTGAGCACTAGGGTGCAAGATGGAATTCACTCCTAGCACTTTTAGGGATAGTAGAGAAGGTTATTCCTTTAAGTGTTGACTTCAGGTCTTGAACAAGAGGCCTCACCCTCTCATTGGCTCGATAGGGACTCGGTTTGATGATTGGATCACAAACCAATTGTTCATTAGAGGATCAGTAGGACTTAAGGAACAAGATATAATCTCGGGGGTAAAACAATTTTTTACCCAACCGTTATTACAAACAACTTGTGAAAGGTTGACTTACTGATTATGATTATATCGAGTGGAAAAAAATATATCTACAGTGAAGGGAATGTAACTACTGGGCTTTAGTGGAGTGACCTGGTAGTTAACGAATGTTGGTTAATTAGGTTAAACAGTTTAGCCGATTAATCTCGGATCATTGGAGCCCATGATCTGTAGGTCCATTAGGTCCCCATACTAGCTCATGAAGGACTAAATCTTAGAGCAACATGATGAGAGAATATGAAACGTTCAAATTCAAATTAAGAGAATCAGTAATTATATACGATATAACTACACATTTAATTATCGAATTAAACGGAATTGAAGAATTGGATAATATTTAAATTTGATTTAAAAATTAATTACATGAACAAGGATTCATATTTATGGAACTGGTATATTAATAATTTAATATTGGATATTGAATTATTTTAATTAATTAAATAAATTTTATTTAAAAATTAATTGTTTGAATTAATTTTATTTTGAAATTTGAATTTTATGAAAATTCAAATAATAAAATAATAAAATCAAAATTTTGTTTTAATTTAGGTTTTGAAAATTTATTTAACACTTAACACTTAACACTTAAATTTTAAGATTTAAATAAAATTTTAAGTTTTAAAACTGGTGAACTTTAAATTGATTTTAAAATCAATTTAAAATAAAATATCAATTTTAGTGGGTTTTTCCCACATTTAACACTTAAATTTCAACTCCTACTTCATTAATTGTGGATTGTGGTGTGAATAAACTATGTAATCTGATTGCATGATCTTGTTTTCAACATATATGATGTTATTCAACTGAAAATGGGTATGCAAGCTGAAGAAAAAAATGAGATTTTGAATGAGGAAGTTGTTTTTCAACTATTGGACATGTTTTCATCTTTTCCCTAAGAATTCCTACTCATTTTGGATCCCATAATCCAATCTAAGGTCCTAGAGAATAATAAGGAAGATCGAGTGGTGGTCTAAAAGCGTTTGGAGACGAGATTCAAGCTGAAATTTGAAGATTTGAAGGGTTCAACAAAGGTAAATTTCAGAAACCCTACTTATAGATATGAACATGTTTGCTTAGTTACTAAAATTGATTGAATTAGAGTGCTTATGATTTTGTTTGCTTCCGCTAATTGCTCCATTAATTTAGTATCAGAGCATGATTTAAGCACTCAATTCGTGTTAATTTTAGCTTGGTGGATGATTTTCATAAATTATATGAAAATGGGAGCTGATATGGATAATTTCAGTTTTGATATTTAATTTCTCTTCAACTAAGTGTTAATTGTTGTAATTGGCTCTTTGTTTATGGGCCTTAATGTGTGATTAAGTGTCTGTAAATTTGTTAGAGCCAATAGAGCTACAATTAGGTTGTAATTGAAGAAAGAAACAAGGAAGGTCAGCAGCAGAAACCTGAAATTGAAGCTACTGCAATGCAGCATTGCAACGCTGTTCTTCAAACAGCCTGTGGTGTTATAACGTTGGGATGAAGCATTGTACCGCTGTTCATCCAGCCCAGAATTTACGTGTGCGACCCAGACGGTGGTTCAAGTGAACCAGTTCGACCGATTTGGCTCTTGGAGTTCGGTTTAGCTCAGTTTTGGTCAGTTCAACCCATTTTGGAGCCTTGGAGGTCCCATTCGGGTCTGGTTCAGGTCGGTTCGTGTAGTTCAAAAGTTATTTGATGTTAGTTTCAATTATTATTGTAATAATTTAGTCTGATTTCTTGCTTAGAATGCCAAAACTGGTCCAATTAGTGTGTGTTTAATTATTTATGCATTAGGAATGTATGTTATAATTAAATAAATCTTGTATGTGCATATAGTATGCTATGTAGATTTAAAATCTCATCATAGGAAGCATGTGGCATGCATTGAAAATATGTTATAAAAAGTTATAATATATAATATTCATGTTTAGGGTTTCAAGTGTTTAATATAAAGTGTTATGTTAAATCCTGAAATGCTTGATGTATGTTATGGATGAAAAGCACGTCTACAGTTTTAAGTTGTTATAAAAATGGATTAGACATTTAAAATCTATAACAAAGATAAAATACATGTTCACTTAGGGTTAACAAATAATAACTTGTTTTAATAGTTAAAATAGGTCGTTATCTTGTAAAATTTTGATTACAAATTCAACTGGTCTATAATCCTGTCTAAGGTTCGATGTACTTAAGTTGACGGTTTACAGAACACCTGCCACCTGGGGATTATAGTCAAATAATTGAGCGTTGTTAACCCGGTATTATGAGCATACATGAGTGATTTGAGGTTTTAAATTTGGTGTATCACCTAGACATCGTAGGTTAAATCCAAACATAAAAGTTATACTTGGAAAAATCACCTATACTTAGGTTATTTATTAGCTGGAATATACCTAAGTAAATATTTACCCAAAACAAATAGAACACTTCAATGGGAGATTAATAACATATATGATATGTTGTTCTTAGCTCTCACATCCCTAAGAGTTTAAACCGTGAGATTCATGCTCGGCTTCTTGTCACCTTGGGAGTGACCTCCATTCGGAAAGTGTTTGCATGGGTCAATAGCAAGGTGAATAGGGGAAGTAGCTCATAGTAAGTGGGTGAAGGATGTGTGTCAAGGTGTCCTACGGTTTCTTCCATTAGTTTGGATCATGAGATTCCTATGTTGCACCTGCTTGTTGTTTTTAGGTAACATAAGCTAGTAGTTTTTCAGTGGTTATCCCCTAAAAGGGTTGTAACATGGGATATAGAAAAATTCAAACTCCATAAATGGAAAGAATTTCTTAGGTCTATTCCCAACCTTCATGGGATATAGAAAAATTCAAACTCCATAAATGGAAAGAATTTCTTAGGTCTATTCCCAACCTTAACTTTCCAATTCGGTAGCATTGTTGGGGCCGACCTCTGAAGTTTGAAAATAGAGGGTTACATTTACAAGAGTTACTAAGTGTTAGTAAATTTTTGACCAAAAACAGTAACTAAATAACTATAGGAATAAGAGTTATTCTGGAATTAGTATTAGTCAAGAATGTCTTACTTTAGTGAAGGAGTATTTGACTGTCCCTCAGTAGCATCTATTCTGACTCACTAAAGTATTGTTGCAAATAAATAATGAAATTTGGGTACATTATTACTTTTGCTAAAATTTGTTTGGATTTGAAAAGCAATTTATTTATTAGAATTTGTTTATGTTTTCAGCATGTCAAATTCTTCTAAATTACTCGCTTCTGACTTTTTTAACGGTCTTAAACTTTCGACATCAAATATAAATATAATACTAGTAGATAATGATTTAAAATTTGTTTTAACAGAGGAATGTCCTTATCCCAGCTTATTTGCAAACCAAAGAGTTTGGGATGCATATGATAGATGGATTAAGGCAAATAAAAAGGTCTGAATCCATATCTTAGCAAATATATCTGATACACTAGCTAAGAAATTCGAGAACATGGTTTCTGTTAAAGAAATCATGGATTCGTTATAGACATTGTTAAGATAATTTGTCAGGAACGATTTTAAGATGTTTATAACCATAACATAAAGGATAGAACCTCTATTAATGAACAAGTTCTAGATATGTTAAAGGTAATAAACAAGAATTTCATAGATGAGGAAAATAAGAAAACAAAACAAAGTAAATATGATTTACTTGTCATTGAGACATGTTTAGTGGAAAATGATAAATTAACCTGGATATTAGATTCAGGTGTCACTAATCATATATGTGCTTTCACTTAGGAAACTAGTTCCTAGAGGCAACTTACAGAAGGCGAAACAACCTTTAAGATAGGAACTGGGGAGGTTGTCACAGCTAAAGCAGTAGGAGATATAAGGTTATTTATTGAAGATAGATACATTTTACTTGAAACTATTTATTTCAGGGAGGAATTTAATATCTATCTCATGTTTGCTAGAACGAAAATATAAAGTCTCTTTTGAATATAATGAAGTATTCATTATTTCAAAAGGTATTAAATTATGTTCTGCAAAATTAGAAAATAACTTATATGTGTTAAACCAACTGAGATAAAAGCTATTCTAAACATAGAGATGTTTAAAATAGCTAAAACTCTAAACAAGAAACGAAAAATTTCTCCTAATGTCTATATTTAGCACTTAAGACTATGTCACATTAATCTCAATAGGATTGGGAGATTGGTCAAGAGTGGACTCCTAAACCAATTAGAAGATAACTCTGTACCACCTTGTGAATCTTGTCTTGCGAAAAGGTCTTAGAGCCAAAGAACCTTTAGAGTTAGTACATTCAGACCTTGTGGTCCGATGAATATTAAAGTAAGAGGAGGGTATGGATATCATTGGGTTTTATGTCCTAAAACTCACATTTTATAAAAATTAACACATATTCTATTATCAATAAAGATGTTATTCAACATTTCTTCAATAAAGGTATTAATCTATTAATTGCATTAAAAAAAGTCTAAATCCAATAAATAAAGATCCATGGCTATTATATGAATACTTGAACTTTATGTAGAGACATAGAGATGGATCAAGTTTCAAAAAATAGCCAAAACGGTCTATAGTATATGATTAAGGTTGGGTACCTTATTCTGGTAACACTATTGGATGCGACCTACTCTGTAGCTATTACAAGTTATTGTAAAGATACTACAAACGAAGTGATCCAGATTTGTTCATGTATTGACATGAGGAGTGGGGGCGTTCTATGCAAAGAGTTTGTATAAAATCGGGCCAAGAAATAAGCCACTCTTACTTTATAACGTTGTTTATTATTTAAGACTGACCATTTCGCTTAGATGACCTAGGTAACTCGATCTTAATCCTGAGCAAACTATGAACTTTTGTCTATTTAGGATTATCCTTAGATTTTCATGGGTGAGGGTTGGCTAAATAGCACCGGCTCAATAAGCCTCCCATTTCAGGGGTAACACCGGGTAGATAGCTCCGGACATAGGGTGCAAGATAGAATTCACGCCTACCCAATTTAGGGATAGGAGAAAGGTTGTTCTCTTAAGTACTGAATCCACCCTCTCACTGGTCTGAGAGGGATCTGGCTTAGTGATTAGATCATAAACCAATTGTTCATTAGAGGATCAGTAGAAACTTAAGGAACATGATGCAATATCAGAGGTAAAACAACATATTGACCCAACCGTTATTACGAACAACCTGTGAAGGGTCGACTTATTAGTTATGGTTAAATCATATGGACACAATTATATCTATAGTGAGGAGAGCACAACTATCGAGCTATAGTGGTGTGACTTGATAGTTAACGAATACTAATTAATTTGATCTAAAGAGTTTTAGCCAATTAATCTTAATCGTTGGAGCTCATGATCTATAGGTTCATAAGGTCCCTCTACTCACTCGTAAAACATGAACACCTTGAATTATTAAATTGAGTGAATTTAGAATGTTCAAATTGAATTTGAATAAGTTCAAAATCAAATTAGGATTTGTTTAATTATATTTGGTATGATTAACGTTTAATTTATTGAAATTAAACAAAACTGGAGTGTTTATAATATTTAAATATTGATTTAAATATTAATTGCATGAATAGGACTCATGTTTAAAATTAATCGTGTGATTAATTTAATATTTGATATTAAATTATTAAATTAATTAATTAAATAAATATGTTTAATTAATTAAAAATCAAATTAATTTCTAATTTTAAATTCAATTTCAGAAATTGAATTTTTTATTTTTAGATTTGATTAATTGAAAATTAATTAAATAAAATATTAATTAATTATAGAATTAATTAAAACAAATTGAAAATTAAGAAATTAATTGAAAATTTTGAGAAAGTGGATCTTTCCCACTTTTCTCAAGCATGAGGTGCTTTTCATGCACAAAAACATAAATCCCACTTGAATTGAGAAGTAGTTGCTGGCCATCAATGAGTTTGAAGGTGCTTTCATGTTGAATAAATAATTTAGCTAAAAAGTAGTTCTTGAGCTTAAAAGAGTTTCTACTACTTCATCTTCTTCCTCACAAGAACCCTCAATATCCTTCACCAAACTCACTCAAATTCGAGTTTCATACTCAAATTCAAGGCTAAGAATAGTATAGAATATCTCTTGGTGGTTCACTGTCAATTTGGACCTAATTTGGAGTGAAGAGCAGCTTAGATTTGAGAGATATCATCAAAGGTATGTTAAACTTGAAACCCTCTTCATTTTTCCTATTGAAGCATGCTTTTAGAACTTAAATTAAATATAATTAGAGTGCTTATTGATTCTATTTGCTTTCGTTTCATGCTTGTGTATTCTATCAATTGATATCAGAGCATGATTTAAGCACTCAATTAACATTAATTCTAGTTTTGGTGGGTGAATTTCTAATATTGCATGTTTTGGACTGATATAGATGGTTTTCCAGTTTTGGCATTAGATTACTCTTTGATTTCCAAGTTAAATTTGTAATTGGCTCTTCTATGATGAGCTGATATGTGTGCTTAAGATTCTGTAATTTATTTGAAGTCATTAGAGTCGAAATTAAGTTGTAATTAAAGAAAGAAGTGAAGAAGGCCAAGTTGCAGAAAACTGCCCTTAAGCATCGTGGCGCAGCTCATAGTTGAGCAAGGATCGAGTATCATCGAGGAAGCGAGGATCAAGTTCTCCTTCAACCAGCCATTGAGGATCGAGTTGTCTCCTAGCCAGTGAGATTTCAAGCTTCCAATGAGATTTTGATCAAGTTTTTAAGCTTTCCAACAAGATTTTGAGCGAGGAGCGAGTTTTTGGTCGAGTAGCATTCTAAACCAGTTTGACTGAGTGAGGATGATCGAGGAGGGCCGGTTCGACCGATTTTCTTCAGTCCTGGTATGGTTCATCCCCAATTTGGTTCAATTTAACCATTTTGATGCCTTAAAGATCTGATTCAAGTGGTTCGGGTTCGGTTTGGGTCGGTTCGAGCTATTCTACACCATTTTGAAGCTGGTTCTGGACCAGTTTTGTAATAATTTAGTTATTATGCTTTGCTTAGGATGCTAAAGTTGAACCATATCAATATTTTTAAATAATTATGCATGTGATGTTTGTTGTATTTAAATTTAAACATGTCTATGTATATAGTGTGCCATTTAGATTTAAAAACCCACCATAGGAAGCATGTTACATACATTATGAATATGTCATAATTTGTTATAATGTATAGAATGCATGTTTAAGGTTTTTATTATTTAATATAACTATTATATTAAATTGGAATGCCTTTGATGCATGTTGTGGATGTAAAGAGCATGTCTAATTTTTATATATTGTTATAAAATTGAATTAGACATTAAAATCCATAACGAAGATAAGCTACACGCTCACGTAAGTTGATTACCCATTTTAATAAGTTAAAATAGATCGACATCTTGTAAAACATGGTTACAAACTCAACCGGTATATAATCTTATCAAGGCTGGAGGTACTTAAGTTGATGGTCTATGGAACACCTCCTACCTGGGGATTCTAGCCGAATAATTGAACATTGTTAACCAGTTTTATAAGCATAGTGAGCGTTATGAGGCAATAAAATGGTTTATCACATAGATATCGTAGGTTTAAATCCATTTATAAGTGTTATACTTGGATAAACCACATAGACTTAGGGTTGTTTAAATTAGCTGAAATAAACCTAAGTATAAATATACCCAATTTAATGATAGAACACTTCAGTGGGAGTTTAATAACTTATATGATAAAGCTATTATAACACTTCAGTGGAAGGTTTATTGTTATCTTCCATGTTCCTAAGAGTTCACAATCAAGATTCATGCGATACTTCGTTTTTATTATACCTCAACTGCTCTCAGAAAGTATTTGCATAAATCAAGATTTAGGTGAATAAGGGGATGTTGTTCAAATATAAAATCAAATATATGATATATTGATTTCAACTTTCACGTCCCTACAAAATTCACACTATGAGATCCATACAACGCTTCGTGTCGATTATACCTCGATTGCTACATTCAAAAAGTATTTGTATGGGTCAAGAGCAAGGTGAATGGGAGAAGTAGTTCATAGTAAGTCAGTGAAGGATATGTGTCAACGTGTCCTGCAGTCACTTCTGTTAGTTTGGATCGTGAGATTCCTATATTGCACCTGCTGGTTTGTGATGATGTAAAATTAGCCGTCAAAGACTTGATGACTAAAATGATGCGGGATGCAATATGTGATGCATGTCTTAAGCTATGCGTTAGTTCTCATGCATCGGTGGTCATGCATTGGAATGAAAATATGTGTTATTCTTATATGTGATGACCATGCGTTCCTGTCACAAGTTTTCTTGCGCTCACACCAAGTATAATACGAACGCAAGTTTCTCAGGTGATCCAAGGTCGAACTCAGGGACTTGTAGCTAAACGTATGCAGTGATGTGTTTGTGGTGGATGAATAAAAAAATGATAGAGGGTATAAGCTAATAACTACTCCTACTCCTAACAGACAAAGCAGTAAGAATATGAATGAGAGGTAGGGACACGACAACTGTTAACGCGTAGTAAATGCGTGGAAAAAATAGATAAGACGTGAAGATGTCTTCATCGCAACCCTAAGCTTGACCACAAGGGCAACCTCAGCTAATGCAAGCTATGTGATCATGCTACACAAACTTGAGCCTATTTCTAGGATGCATGCGATGTATATGCGACGTGTTGAGAGACCTTATGTCTAAGTCTCTATTCCTACTCATGTGCTTCCACCATAAACAAGATGACCGCATACTACCGTATCTTACTTCTTGGACGCATGCAATATCCTCTCTGCAGGGTATATACACTGTGTAATAGCAAACAGAGTTTATCTCTAAGTTCCCCATTCTTGGTTATGCGTTCCAATCCGCTCTCTCACGTCTTAGATTTTGTTTTTAGACTACTCTCCCAAGTATTCTTAAATGATGAATGATGCACTCATAAGATAAGGTAACCGCATAAACTTGGCTGACGTAAGATTATTCCTATCTCTAGTGAACACTTGCTTACATTGCTTAATGCGACCAACCACTTACCCTCCCGAGCACTTAGTTGTTGCTGACTTTACTCATAGACAAGCATTGCATCCGCCTATAGACAGGCATTGCTACAACTTTACACTAAGCAAATAAGGTTTTCTCACAACACTCACGCAACGCGCACCTCCCGGTGGTTTGCTACATGCTTCATATTCCTATGCTGCATGATTAAGTATGTGATACTCTAGCAATCTCACTAAGTGATGCAATGAATGTTAAAGATGCTAAGTAAAGAAAGATGAAGATGAAATTGAAGGAAATATAGAAATGCATTGATCACAAAATGTATTAATTTCTTAACCAAAATGTAATACAATAGAATATAATAAAAGAAGAGCAATGGAAAGGCTAGCTGGAAGCAATGTCTTGCTTCCAGCATATATGTGTCAAAGCTACCAGTGGTGGTGCAATGGATGGGCGATGGAGCTGACTCTCTCGAGATCTAACTCCGTCGAAGACTCCGGTCGTCACTCGGAATAGATAAAGAAGATGAAGAACTCTCAAGCTTTCTTCTCACGCATTCGTCTGGATCACAAGGATCCGCCCTCAGGCAGAAAACCTTGGATGCTTTGAAATTCTGCTCATCGGCTTTTATTTATAGAGCTTGATCGTCGACAACATTAATGGACCTGCTCTGATTCTCACATTCGTGGCACAATAGTCCTTTTCTGAATCTCTGCTGCTAATGGCGTGGTAGGTAAAATGTCAACATCATCTTTTGATTTTTCCGAGATATGCATTAATGTTTCCATTCCACCAACCTTGCATTCATCTCGCTATTATGGTTATCATCGTGTAGCCGCAATCTTGCAATGACTGCATTTGCTTGATTACCGCAACTTTTACATGATGATCGCAATCACTTGACGATCACAACTCCTATGCGATGGACGCATGCGGTTGATTACCGCAACACCCATGCGTTGAACGTATGCGTTCGCCTTTGAGATGGAAAAATTCTCCGCATGTGGTTGTCTTTGCGATAGCCCGACTTCTGCGTATGCGTCCGCTTCCTGCGTTAGCTACAAAGATAAATAATTGAATGCATAATAACGCATAATAGTGGGTTAGCTGAGATTCTTAATGCTGAACGACGCAAACTCATTTTCTCATGAATTTCTAACATAATTGTCGTATATTCTACTTAATAGCCCTCATAATTCTAAATAAATGGCCTAAAATGACGTGCATTTTTGCCTGCCATCAGTTTGCTTTAGGTGGCCCTTGCTAGTCGTTTAACGACGATTATCCCCTCAGAGGGTTGTAACATAGGATTCGGAACAACTCAAACTCCATAAATGGATAGAATTTCTTAGGTCCATTCCCAACCTTGACTCTCCATTTTGGTAGCATAGTTGGGGCTGACTTCTGATGTCTGAAAACGGAAGTTAACACTTATTGAATTACTAAAGTGTTAGTAATTCTGATCAAAAACGGTAATTAAATGACTATAGGAATAAGAGTTATTCTGGAGATAGTGTTTGGTCAAAATTATTTTACTTTAGTGAAGGTGTATTTGACTGCCCCTCGTAGCACGTATTCTGACTCATTATAGTATCGTTGCAAATAAATAATTGTTACGGGTACATTATTACTTGTTTTGTTAAAACTTGTTGTAATTTGCTAATAAGAATTTGTTTAAAATTTTCAGCATGTCAAATTCTTCTAAAATACTCGCTTCCGAATTCGTTAACGGTAAAATCGAATCAACGTACAAATTACTGACGGCTAATGGTCCTAAAAGAGTTTTAACAAAGGATTGTCCTCTATCTCCCATCTCATCTAAAGTTTTGAACAATATAGATGAGAATGCAAAATTCGAACAACAAGATAAATATGATTTACTTGTTATCGAAGCATGTTTAGTGGAAAACGATAAAACCTGGATAATTGATTTAGGTGCCGCTAATTATGTTTGTACTTCCACACAGGTAACAATTTCTTGGAGATAGTTGACAGAAGGCGAAACAATCTTTAAGGTAGAGACTGAGGAGGTTGTTTCAGCTAAAGCAGTGGGAGATATGAAGTTATTTATAGGAGATAGATACATTTTACTTAAAAAGGGTTATTACATTCCTTCTATGAAAAGGAATTTGACAAAAAACATTCAAGGGCTTGGGATAAAAAACATTTGAGTGAGGGATATCGGGCTGCTACTGCATTTGAGGCGCTGAAGAAGAGGAAAACATTCAAGGGCTTGGGATAGAAAACTCTCACAACTCACTCGGGCCATTTGAGTGAAATCATAGCAAGAATATTCAGAGAGGAGTGTAGTGAGGGATGTCGGGCTGCTACTGCGTTTGGGGCACTGAAGAAGAGGAAAACCTGCGTTGGAGGTAAAGTGGTCTAGTGGCCGGCATAGGTTGTCGCCAGCAGCCTTGTCACGCATTCCTGCCAACCTAGCATGCGCGTTCTACGGGACGTATCACTAGGCGGACGCACGCCACATCACCTACATGATAAACCAGGTGTCCACTACTGTCTGTGCAGGAACGACCGCCCGGTGTGTCCCTGTGCCCATCTGTGCGCGTCGACGCATCCCCATGTTGCCTAACGCCTCCCAAAGTGTGAAAATAACCTCTAAAAGCCTATTTTGAAATAACTCAGCCTATCCTTGGGTTATTTTAAGTGGGTAAGCTGGTTATTATGATTTTTAAGATTATTTGTGAATAAATTGAGATTATTGAAGAAATAATGGATTAATTTGGAATTCTTGGAAAAAAGAGAAATCCAAGGAGCTAGATAAGGAGCAGCTTGAAGGAAATCTTACAGGAGAAACTGTGAGTGGTTACTCCATTGTTTATATGATTGATTTCTATATATACATATATATGAATGATATATATATATATATATATACTTTAAAATGTTGGCATGATTAGGAAAGGTATTTTATCTGGATTTGTTGTTGTTATATTGGCATAATGCATGAGTAGTTGTATTGGGAATTGGATTTATACCCGGGATATTGTTAGCATACTTTGTGGTCACTTGGATGGGATTGTCAACGTACCCAAACATGTCTAGGAAGAAATTTCGACATGTGCACATTTGGCGGGTTATCAGGTGTTAAGATTGCTTCCACATAGGTCATTGCGGGTTATTTGTAGAGAATACCTGAGGGGGTTGGGATTACATGATCTTGCCAAGAATATCCAGCTGGTAGGCTGTGGAGGTTACATTTATTATCATATGATCTGTATTTGTTTCTAGAATTTTATTTCCCAATACTGAATTTATAAAGTTAAACTTTTACAAAGGCATCACTCACTGGTCTTATAGCTCAGGTTTTCCATGTTTTGTTTTCTTTCCCCTCCCCAGGTTGCGAAAGCGGGTCGGTTGGGAGAACCACCAGAGGTCTTGATTAATTTTATCTCACGGTGCGGGACTTAGATCATGTTAATTGGAAGTCATTAGTTAAAAACATATAAAACAACATGTCTAGTTATTTATTTTAATTATTAAGTTATAGAAATCTAGCTGTCAAGCTGACGGGGGCAGACAATTGATACCACAAAAGGGTAGTGTTGGTTGTCTTCACATCCTCTTTCGATTTGGGGGATATGATTCGGAAGGGGGTATGACATGGCCACCATTCAGAAAGTATTTACATGGATCAATAGCAAGGTGAATAGGGGAAGTTGTTCATAGTAAATGGGAGAAGGAAGTGTGTCAACAAATCCTACGGTCTTCTCCATTAGGTTGCACCGTGAGATTCCCATGTTCCGCCTGTATGTCATTCTAGAGCGAACACCCATTCGAAGGGTCGTAACATGAAGATCGAAACAATGCAAACTTAAAAAATGGGTAGGGTCTCTTAAGTTTGTTCTCAACATTGTCTTTCCATTCGGTAGCTTGTTGGGACTGATCTCTAGGATATAAAAATGGAGGGTTACACTTACAAGAATTTACTAAGTGTTAGTAAATTCTTAACCAAAGGAGTGATAAATAAATACTATAGGAATCAGAGTTATAATGGTATTATTATTTAGTCAAGAACGTCTTGATTTAGTGAAGGAGTAATTGACTGCCCTCTATAGCGGTTATTCTGACTCACTGAAGTATCGTTGCAAACTTAATGAATTATATGGATACATTATTAATTTTGCTAAAACCTTATTGGTTTTAATAGCAATTCACTAATAGACTTATTTATATTTTTTTTAACATGTCTAGCTCATTAGTTCAACTATTCCCTTCTGAAAAATTAAACGGAACAACTTGGAAATCAAACCTAAACACGATACAAGTAATCAATGATCTTAGGTTTGTTTTAACAGAGGAATATCCTTTGAATCCTAGCTCGTCAACAAATTGAAATGTTTGGGATACCTATGATAGATGGATAAGAGCCAACAATAAGGCTCAAGTCTATATCTTAGCTGGCATATCTGATGTTCTGACTAAGAAACATGAGAGTATGATCACCACTAAGGAGATCATGGATTTGTTGCAGGCAATGTTTGGACAACCCTCTTCATCTGTTAGACACGATGCTCTCAAATATGTTTACAACTCCCACATGAAGGAAGAAACCTCTATTAGAGAACATATTCTGGATATGATGGTACACTTTAACATAGCGAGGTAAACGGTATTGCCATTGATGAGAAAAGTTAGGTTAGTTTCATCATAGAGTCTTTTCAAAAGATTTTCTTGCAGTTTTGAACAAATGCAATAATGAACAAGATTGAGTACAATCTAACTATTCTCTTAAATGAGCTCCGGACATACCAGTCTTTAATGAAGACAAAAGGACAAGAAGGGGAAGCAAATATTGTTACCTCAAAGAAATTCCAAAAGGGGTCATCCTCAGAAACTAAGTCTGGACCTTTCACTTTAAAGAATAAAAGTGTTCAAATGAAAAAGAAGGAACAAGGGAAAGGTAAGGCTTCTACAACCCGCAAAGGCAAGGAAAATGTTGCAGACAAAGGAAAATGTTTCCACTGCAACGAAGATGGGCACTGGAAAGTAACTGTCAAAATACCTTGCCGAGAAGAAAGCTAAGAAAGAAAAACAAGGTAAATATGATTTACTCATTGTTAAAACATATTTAGTGGAAAATGATAACTCTAGTTGGATACTAGATTCAAGGTCGTTAACCATGTTTGTATTTCTTTTCAGGAAACTAGATCCTAGCGGCAGCTTATAGAAAACTCTCAAAGTTGGAATAGAAGAGGTCATCTTACCTAAACCAGTGGGAGACTTAAAGTTGTTTTTTAGAGATAGATTATTTTACTAGAAAATGTACTTTTAGTTCCTAATATGAGAAGGAATCTAATATTTATCTCTTGTTTGTTAGAAAAAATGTACAAAGTATCTTTTGAAGTTAATGAAGTGTTAAGACCAACTAAGGCAAAAGCTATTTTAAATATTTAGATGTTAAAAAAAATTGAAACTCAAAATAAAAGGCAAAAAGTCCTTCAACAAGAGTTGCTAATGGAGCTAGTAATTTTGGTAAGTCTCATCCTTCTCAAGAGTTGAGATTTCCTCAGCATAGTGGAAGGGTTGTCCATCAGCCCGACCGTTACATGGATTTAAACGAAACTCGAGTCATCATACGCGATGATGGCATTGAGGATCCATTGACCAATGAACAAGCAATGAATGATGCAGACTAAAACCAGTGAATCAAAGTCATGGACCTCGAAATGAAGTCTATGTACTTCAATTCGGTCTAAGAACTTGTAGATCAGCCGGATGAGGTAAAACCTATTGGTTGTAAATGGAAAGGAAACGAGACTAAGTTGGTAAGGTATAGACCTTTGTGGCTCGACTAATGGGAAAGGATTATACCCAGAGAGAGGGTAGACTATGAAGAAACCTTCTACCCTGTTGCCATGCTAAAGTCAATTAGAATACTCTTATCCATTGCCACATTTTATGATTATGAAATTTGGCAAATGGATGTCAAGATAGACTTTCTGAATGGCAATCTTAAAAAAAGTATCTATATGGCTCAAGAGCAAAAGGTCTGCAAGCTTGAATAATCCATTTATGGATTAAAACAAGAATCTAGATCCTAAAATATAAGATTTGACACTACGATCAAAACTTATGGCTTTGAACAGAATATTGACGAATCTTGTGTCTACAAGAAAATTGTCAAAACCATTGTAGCCTTCCTAGAATTGTATGTCGATGACATCCTACTTATTGGGAATGATATAGGATTCCTGACTGATGTTAAGCAATGGCTAGCAACCCAATTTCAAATGAAATCCAAATCATTCGAAATCACAAGAACTGAACATTAGTCTTATCTCAAGCATTGTATATAGACAAGATGTTGTCCAGATATAAGATGAAGAATTCCAAGAGAGGTTTGTTACCTTTTAGACATGAAGTTCATCTATCGAAGGAACAGTGTCCTAAGACACCTCAAAAAGTTGAGTATATGAGACGTATTCCATATGCATCAGCAGTTGGTAGTCTGGTGTATGCCATGTTACGTACATGACCTAACAGATGCTATGCAGTGGGAATAGTCAGTAGGTATCAATCGAGTCTAGGATACGATCATTGGACTGCTGTTAAAAATATCCTCAAGTATCTCAGGAGAACGAAGGACTATATACTCATATATGGTGCTGAGGATTTGATCCTTATAGGCTATACTAACTCTAATTTTCAGACCGATAAAGATTCAAGAAAATCTACATTGGGATCGATATTCACTCTAAACGGAGGAACAGTAGTTTGAAGAAGTATAAAGAAAGGTTGTATTGTTGACTCCACCATGGAAGCTAAGTCCGTAGTTTCATGTGAAGCGGCAAGGGAAGTTGTATGGCTCGAGAAGTTCTTAACAAATTTTGAAATGGTTCCAAATATGCGTATGCCTATCACCCTGTATTGTGATAACAGTGGCGCAGTTGCAAATCCTCAAGAACCAAAAAGCCATAAGCACGAGAAGCACATTGAGCATAAATGTCATCTGACCAAGGAGATTATGCAACGAGGAGACGTGATTGTCAAATAGATAGAATCAAAGCACAACATTGTTGATTCGTTTACTAAGATCCTAACGGCTAAAGTGTATGAAGGTCATCTAGTGAATCTAGGACTACGAGTTATGTAAATCTAGGGCAAGCGAGAGAAGCCATGGGTATGCGATGCCCTAGTTTATTTTATTTATATTTTCTCACACTCAACATGATATGTATATGGCCCACTGGAGTTTTAGTCCAAGTGGGAGTTTGTTGAGTTTTATGTCCTCAAACTCGTGGTTCATAAACAATTAACGGATTCTATTTTACAACAAAGTTGTTATCCAGGTTATTTAGTAAAGATGTTATTGAATATGTGAATTTCATTTAAGAACCTTAAATCCAATAAACTAAAAACCCTTGGCTATAACATGAATACTTGAACTATATGTGGAGACATAAAAGTGGATCAAGTTCAAGTAATAGCTAAAACGGTTTATAGTATAGGGATAAGATTGGGCATCTTATCCTGAAGACACTATGGATGCGGCCCACTCTGTATTTGATACAAACAATGTGATACTAAATTTTTCATGTGAAGGCATGTGAGTGGACGCGTCCTACGCAATGAGTTTGCATAAGACCGAACCGAGAAATAGTCACTTTACTTTATAACATTGTTTACTATTAAGACTGACTATTTCAATACGATGGCTTAGGTAACTCGAACTTAATCTAAACTAAATATGAAATCCTATTTATTCAGGATTATCCTTTAATTTTCATGGGTGAGAGTGGCTCGAGTTCGCGAACTCAATAAGCGTACCATTTTAAGGATAAAATCGAGTAGATAGCTGGGACATAATTCTGCAAGATGGAACTCACTCCTACCCGATTTAGGGATAGTAGATAGATTGTTTTATTGAGTGCTGACTCTAGGTCTTGAACAAGAGGTCCCACCATCTTATTGGCTCGATAGGGACTCGGTTTGATGGTTGAACTACAAACCAATTGTTCATTAGAGAATCAGTGGGACTTATGGAACAATATGTAATTACAGGGGTAAAACGATAATTTTGACCCAGCTGTAATTATGAACAACCCATGAAGAATCGACTTACTGATTATGGTTATATTGAATGGACAAAAATTTATCTATAATTAGGAAAGTGCAGCTACTGGCTATAGTGGACTGTATCGGTAATTAACGAATGTTGGTTAGCTAGGTTAAGGAGTTTACCCGGTTAATCTCAAATCGTTAGAGTTCATGATCTGTAAGTTCATTAGGTTTCCTTTCTAGCTCACATCGGACTCAATCTTAGAACAATGTGATAAGAGAATTTGAATTGTTCAAATTCAGTTTAGGGAGTAAGCGTTCATCATATGCAATATAATTGATATAATCATATATAGTTTAATTGTGAACTGAACTATATTATAATAAGAGTTTGAAGTATTTAAATATGATTTAAATACTGCAAATATGTATATGATACATACTTTAGTTTGAATTTTATACATGAATAGGGATTTATATTCAAGCGATCGGTTTTGAAAGAGATCGGGATTGGTGCAATTATTTAATTTGAAATGTGATATTAAATTACACAAATATAATTAATTACATTTCTTAATTGATTTTATTTAAAATAAATTATTTGAATTTTTTTATTTTAAAATTAATTAAAAAAAATTGAAAAATCAATTCAATTTTTGGAGGTGGTGGATTTATGACTTGGTTCATGCATAATCTCAAAGAATGCCACCTTAATTCACACCTAATCCCACCATAATTTGTTGTCTTCATTTGATGAAGAGGTTGCATAATCCTTCTTCTTTAAATGGAGAAGAAAAACTAAAGTTTGGAGGGAGAGATTCATGTGTAATTTATGTCTTTTTCTCTAAAAAAAACTATAACACCAAAAGCTCTCATACTCTACCAGTGGTCCACGAAGTGTTCGTGCTAAAAAACAACCAGTGGATTATTTCAATGTTGAGTTACATCATGTTTTGTTCTTCAAAACTATATTTTTTTAGTTTTGAACAAGCATGTTTAATCCTTAAAATTGATGTAATTAGAGTGCTTTAGATCCAAAGTGATTCTGCTTGCATGTTTTTTACTCTTACAAAGTTTATGCAAGAAAATTGACGTCCAGGGGCACCACAGTCGGAAGCTGAAGTTGTTAGGGCACAAAAAATGCTTAGAACTAGAAATCCTTCTCCAACACAACTCAACTAAATGTCCTCAATCATTTGGGCTCATTTCGGTGGCACAAAAAAAGTGGCACAAATTTTGTTGGTTGGGTTACAGTTTCTGGGTCACAGTTTCGGGATGAGTGTTTCGTACTCAAAATGAGCACCATTTCCGAAACCCTCAAGTGCTAGGTGTTTTGTTAAGGTTCTGACATGTTTTGTTTGTTTCTAGGTAATTACTAGACGGAAAGTTCGTGCTTGAAAATTGACATCCAAGGGCACCGCAGTTAGGACAACAAACCATTAGGGCATGAAAAGCATCTAGAACGGGAAATCCCTCTCCAATACCACTCTACTAGATGCCTTCGATCATCTGGCCCATTTCGGTGGCAAAGAAAAAGTGGCACGGATTTTATGGGTTTAGGGTCACGATTTCTAGTGAGGGTTTCGAGATGAGGGTTTCGTGCTCGAAATGGGTTTAGTTCCCAAAACCCTCTAGCATCAAGCTTTTTGTTAAGGTTTCGATCCACTTGGTTTGTTTCGGGACAATTCCGGGATGGAAAGCTTGCACACAAAAATTGACATCCAGTGGCACCCCAGTATTGAGCAGAAGCTGTTACGACATGAAAAGTGCCCAAGACAAAAAATTCCTCTCCAACGCCACTTAACTAGATGCCTTCGATCATCTGGACCCATTTCAATGGCAAAGAAAAAGTGACACGAATTTCGTGGGTTTAGGGTTACGGTTTCTAGGTGACTATTTCGGGATGAGGGTTTCATGCTCAAAATGATCTCCATTCCCAAAACCCTTTAACGTCAGGTGTTTTGTTAAGGTTCTCACCCACTATGTTCGTTTCAGACCAATTCCAAGACAAAAAAGATTGCATACGAAAATTGATCTCTAGGGGCATCCCGATCAGAAGCAGAAGCCATCAGGGCACAAAAAGTACCCAAAACGGAAAATCTTTCTCCAACATCACTCAACTAGATACCCTTGATTATCTTGACCCATTTTGGTGGCAAAGAAAATGTGGCACGGATTTCTGGGTTTAGGCGTATGGTTTTTTAGAAACGATTTTGGGATGAGGATTTCGTGATCGAAATGAGCTCCGTTCCCAAAACCCTTCGACACCAGGTGTTTTGTTAAGGTTCTGGCCCATTGTTTTCATTTCGGTTCAATTCTAGGATGAAAAGTTCGCACACGAAAATTGGGAGCAGAAGTTGTTAGGGCACGGAAAGCATCCAAAACAGGAAATTCCTCTCTAATGCCACTCAACTAGATGTCCTCGATCTTCTGGACCCATTTCGGTGGCCAAGAGAAAGTGACGCTGATTTCGTGAGTTTAGAGTTATGAACTCGAGGTGACGATTTAGGGATGAGGGTTTCATGCTCGAAATGAGCTTCATTCCCAAAACCCTCCAATGCCATGTATTTTGTTACGTTCTGACTCGTTGTGTATGTTTAGTGCCAATTATGGGATGAACAGTTTGCGTATGAAAATTGACGTCTAAGGGCACTACGGTCAGGAGTAGAAGCCATTAGGGCATAAAAAGCACCCAGAATGTGAATCCCTCTACAATACCACCCAACTAGATGCCCTCGATCATTTAGGTCCATTTTGGAGGTAAAGAAAAAGTGGCATGGATTTCGTGGGCTTAGGGTTACGATTTCTAGTTAACGGTTTTGGGATGAAGGTTTTATGCTTGAAATAAGATTGAAACCCAAAACCCTCCAGCACCAGGTGTTTTGTTAAGGTTTTGACCTACTGTGTTAGTTTTGGGCCAATTTTGGGACAGAAAGTTCGCATAGAAAATTGACGTCTAGAGGCACCTCAGTTGGGAGCAGTAGCCGTTTGGGCACAAAAAGCGCTTGGAATGAGAAATTTCTCTCCAACATCACTCAACTAGATGCCCTCAATCATCTGGGTCTATTTCATTAGCAAAGAAAAAGTTACAAATTTAGGTTTAGGGTTACAGTTTTTGGATGACAGTTTCGGGACGAGGGTTTTATGCTCGAAATGAGCTCTGTTCCCAAACCCTCTGATATTAGGTATTTTGTTCAGGTCTTGATCCACTATGTTTGTTTAGGGACAATACCAGGATGAAAAGTTCACGCACGAAAATTGATGTCTGGGCATGGCGGTCGATAGTAGAAGTCGTTAGGGCACAAAAAGTATTTAGAGTGGGAAATCACTATCCAACAACACTTTAGATGCCCTTGATCATCTAGGCCCATTTCGGTGGCAAATAAAAAGTGGCACGAATTTCGTGAGTTTAGGGTTACAATCTCTGAGTGACGATTTCGTTCTTGAAATGAGCTCCATTCCCAGAACCCTCCTACGTTAAGTGTTTTGTTAAGTTTTTGACCTATTGTATTTGTTTCGGGCCAATTTTTAGACAAAAAGTTTGCGAATGAAACTTAACGTCTAAGGGCACCCCGTTCAGGATCAAAAGTCGTTAGGGCATGAAAAGCGCTTGAAGCGAGAAATCCCTCTTCAACACTACTCAACTAGATGCCCTCGATCATCTAGACCCACTTCGGAGGCCAATAAAAAGTGGCACGGATTTCGTTGATTTAAGGTTACGTTTTCTAGTGACGGTTTCAGGATGAGGGTTTCATGGTCGAAATGAGTTCCATTCCCAAAACCCTCCGGCGTCAGGTATTTGGTTAAGGTTCTGACTCACTTTGTTCGTTTCTGACCAATTTTAGGATGAAAAGTTCGTTAATGAAAATTGACGTCCAGGGACACCCCAGTCTTGAGCAGAAGTCGTAGTGCCCTGAAAAGAAAATCTCTCTCCAATGCCACTCAACTAGATATCTTCGATCATCTGGGCCCATTCAATGGCAAGGAAAAAGTTACATGGTTTTCGTGGGTTTAGGTGTTATAGTTTCTAGGTTACAGTTTTGGGATGAACGTTTCATTCTCGAAATGATCTCCATTCCCAAAACCCTTTGGTACCAGGTGTTTTGTTAAGGTTTTGACCTACTTTGTTTGTTTTGGCCAATTCAAGGATGAAAAGTTTGCGCACGAAAATTGATGTTTAAGAGAACCCCAATAAAAAGCAGAAGCTATTAATGAAGGGATGAAAACCCTAAGACATAGCAGAAGCCAAAACACAGAACCCATACATATTTTAAAATAATATTTAAAACAGAACAATTTTACATTGGAATAAAGTAGAAAAATAGATGAAGCGTGCAATTCAAAAACATAATTATACAGCCATTGCATTGGATTCTTCCTTTTTTTTTCTTTTGCAATTGGGAGGAAGAGAGAAGACAAAAAAATGCAGAGAGTTTGAGAGTTTTGAATATCGATCAATTGATCTTCTTTGCTTTTTTTTTTCTTTTGTTTTTGATACAGAGAGACTGTGAGAGATGGTGAAAGTGAGGAGACGTGGGATTCATCCCACGTCTCTAGGGGAGTTGCAATTTATTTAATTAAGATAAAATAAAATTATTTAATTTAATTTAATTTAATAAAACTATTTATTTAATTTAATTAAATAAATAAAAACAATAACCATTTAAATCATAAATGGTTCCCTCTCACATAACCTATACTTTTAATGCGTATCTAATGTGCATTCATTTTAACCTATAGTTTTGGTTTAATCAATTTAATTAAATTCAAAATTCAATTAAATTAAATAATTAATTAATTAATCATCTAATTAAATATCACATATTTAATTTAAGTTTCTCATTTGAATCATATTCAAATATATTTCTCTCATTTAACCTATAGTTTTAATGTGCATCCAATGCACATTTTTTTTAATCTATAGTATTCAATATGAATCTTATTCAGATTAAATTAATATTTGAACTCCTTTCAAATATTTCATTCTCTCATTTATATTGAATCATATCCAAAATTAATAATAAAGTCTAAAATTAAAATTTATATTAAAATGTATCAACATACATTAAAAAATTCCCAATTCTGAATTTGAACATTTCAAATTCAATTTAATGACAAATTACTTCAATACCCTTTATAAGCTAGGAAGGGGACCTAATGAACCTATAGATCAGTAGCTTCAACGATGTGAGATTAATTGACTAAACTCAGTAACCATATTAATGAATATTCGTTCACTATGGGTACACTCCCTTAAAGACCCACAGCTGCACTCTTCTCATTATAGATATGTTTCTATGTCCACGGATATAGACCAATAACAACAAGTTAGTCCTTCACGAGTGTTCATAACACCAGCTTGGTCAAATTATAATTTTACCCCTAGATTACCTCTACATTCTTAAGTACCAGTGCTCCTCTAATGAACAACATGTTTATGTTCCAACCATTAAATAGAAACCCTCTTGAGTCAACAAGAGGTATGGCTCTTTGTTCAAGTCCCAGAGACACCACTTAAAGGAACACTGATCTGCTTACCATGAAGTTGGGAAGGAGTGAAATCCATCTTGTGTGATTATGTTCCCAGTTACCCACTCGGTATTATCCCTAAAATGGTAGGCATATT
Organism: Benincasa hispida; assembly: GCF_009727055.1. Classification (NCBI taxonomy): domain Eukaryota; kingdom Viridiplantae; phylum Streptophyta; class Magnoliopsida; order Cucurbitales; family Cucurbitaceae; genus Benincasa; species Benincasa hispida. The sequence continues at coordinate 55,766,082 of NC_052359.1, forward strand.
GAGTCGGAAAACTGGACACTCTCACCTATACAAATCAAAAGACAATCCCTCATGAATAGGAGTTCATAATATACTCAAGAGTAAGATTAAGTTACCTAGGTCATCCTATTGAAATAGAAACCTAACTAGCCAACAGAGTTACATCTAGTGGTTGCTATTTCACGATCTAGTCTTATGCAAACTCATTGCCCAGGATACCCTCACTCACGTGTCTTCTACACAAATGTATTGGATCACTATGTTTGTATCAAATACAAAGTGGGTCGTATCCATAATGTTACCAGGATAAGGTACCCAACCTTACCTCTATACTATAGATCGTTTAGGTTGTATCTTGAACATTAATCCCTATATGTCTCTACATACAGTTCAAGACTCATAAGATAGCCTAGGGTGTTAGTTTATTGGATTTTAGGGTTAATAAGACAAAATTAAATAAAATATCAATAACACGTATTGAGAAAAACATTAAAATGATGGTCATTTAATTACATTCACTATCTACGAGTTTTAGAGCATAAAACTAGATGTCCTTGATCATATCGACCCATTTCAGCGGCAAAGAAAATGTGGCACATATTTCGTTGGTTTAGGGTTATGATTTTTGTGTGACGGTTTCGAGATGAAGTGTTTGGGAACTGGGAAGGTGTCATCGCACATGCCCCCGACCTGGGCAAAGATAATATACTCACAGATCCAAGACTTGTACCACAAATGCAGCAAAGCGGTAAGATCGGGGTCGAATCCACAGAGAGATTATTGATCAGCTAGGATAATTTAAGAATTCCATGCGGGAGGGTTGGTTGTGAAATAATTTGACAATCAAGAGAAAACAAGAATTAACACAAAAAAAGGGTTGAATCAAATTGATGGAAAAATCTTAGGATTAGTTTGCATGCTTTTTATCTTCTATCATTAGGCACTATTAATTTTACTTGTGAACCCTGAACCTATTAGAAAATCTAATAGCCCAATTAGCCAATTTTGATAAAAATCCAAACTAGCACTGTTTCAGTTTAAAACTTTTCCTTCTTAGCGACATACAAGTTAAAACTGAAAAACATTACGAAAGGGTTCAATTGCAGAGACATACTACAAGCTGAAAAAGCCATATCTTATAACATGATTTATTGGGAAGGATTATACTAGGGCATACATGAGAGTTTGGCCAGAAAAAGTCTAGACCCTAAACATGCAATCCTAATATGTGCAACTTAATCAATCAATATTGAAGGCTATGACGATTTTACATACAAGAACTTCAATAAATTAATTTGTCAGATCAATTCAAAGAAACTCTATTAAAATTAAACAAATCCACCTAAAGAGTTCACAACAATTGATTAAACTTAACTAGCAATCCGTCAAGAATTAAGACATACAAACTATCACAAGAAAATTACCTAGCATCTAAAAGGCATATCAGAACTACAATGATTGGAAGAGAATTGAGGTTGACTATGGCGATAATTGCACATCAATTCGACTTCAAGGGCTCCCAAAACTGGACTAACTCTTTAATTTTATTCTATTCTCCATTTTTTCTAAGGTCTTCGAATGCTTGACCCGAACGTCATATTTGTAGGCTTGCCGCAGCATCGCAACACTCTGGAAGAGCATTACAACACTACAGTGCAAATTGGTGAGCGTCAAGGAAGCGTCACAGCACCCCCCCTCCCGACGTTTGATTGCACGTGGGGCATTGAATTTCTGTCAATCTTCGTAGCGTCGCAATGCTCTGGAAAAGTGTTGCAACGCTGAGCATTCTATCTCTCAGCATTGGAATCAAGCATCAACTGGCATTGCAACGGTGATGATGTTCTAACTTCAGAGCGTTGTGATGCTTGAGGCAGCGTTGCAACGTTGTCCTGTACTCGATGCTATTGTCTTCAAGCGTCGAGCGACCGTTGGACTTAGGCTTTTGAAGAGCATTGTAACGCTAAAACAGGGTAGAATCGTCCTTTGTCATCTCAGCTCGATTAGGTGCGTTTCACTCCCGATTTTTCCTTCCTTTTTGCTTGATTCTTTATCCTTGCAATGTGTTTGCTCCATGGGATCAATTCTCCTACAAAATAAGACAAATATAACACAAGAATTATCCAAATATAGGAAAGTTAAGGTCATAAACTTAGCTCTTTTTTAGAGCAAACATGAAGGTTTCGTGCTCGAATTGAGCTCCCTTCCCAAAATCCTCTATGTCAGGTGTTTTGTTAGGATTATGACCCACAGTTTTCATTTCGGGCCAATTCCAGAACAAAATGTTCGGGCATGAAAATTGGCATCCAGGGCCCCCGGTCGGGAGCAAAAGAAATTGTAAAAAGAAAAAATTGTATTTAATGCAATCCACTAAAGTTGGAGATTCTGAATTTTAAATCAAAATTCAAAATTTGTAAAATGAAAAAATTGTAAGACACATTAGGGATGAAATAAAATCTCTTAAATTTAATGGAAATAGAAATTTCCTTTTATGATGTATTTTGAAAATTTTTGAAAAAATCTACTTAGGCACAAGATTTCCATTTTTTTTCCATATTTATGTCTTTTTTATTTTTTCAATAAAATGGCTAGAAATTAATAGGGGTGTTATGAATTTTTGGGCTTGATTTTTATGTAATATTATAACATATTAGGCTATTCATGGAAAAATAGTGTATTTAAGTTATTCTTGTAATTTGGCTTATTTAATTAGACTATTAGTGTAGAAAGCCCAACATAACTTTATGCTTTATGAAATTCTTACCTTGTAAGTCCAAGAGTTCACAACTTGGCACTCTAGAGTCCACCACTTTTAGTACTTGTATATTAAGATGTCCAATTTTAGTGTTTGTAGTTTTAATAAATCTTAAATCTAGTCTATCCTATTAGTTTATTGTTGATTGTCTTCCAAACTTTTCATTATCAATTAGGATTTTTATTATAAATTTTGGAAACATCTTCACATAATGTAATTTTCTGTATGCAAATTACGTTATTAAACCAATTTCGATAAAAATTAATTTCAAAGACTAAATTTAAGATTTATTAAAATTACAATAACTAAAATTAGACAATTCCAAAGTATAGAGACCAAAATAATAATTGAACCTAAAATATATATTTGAACTTTGTCATTTGTTTAAAAAGTATTTTCTAGTTTTAAAAGTTTTCCTTGAACTTTCATAAAACGTTTCAAAATTACCATCGAAAATCAGAATTTCATTAAAAAAAAATACTTAAAACAATATGGTGATCTAAATTTTAGTTATAGTTACTAAGAACGTATATTTATACAAGTTATTGTTTTTTAAAGTTAGAATATTTAGCACTATTTGTTGAGAAAAGCACCAGATTCATAGGAAGAGAGAGCAAAATTACTTTCCATGCATTCATTAAGTTCAAAAGATAGCTTAGGTAAAAATCATGCAACTAATGCATTTTATATGCCGGAATACAAGCACAAACAAAGAAAAAGAGTCATGCGCCAAACCCAAAGATGACCCATGCGGCCAAGAAGTTCAAAACGAAAGAAGAATGAGAAATCTGGAGGCAAGTCATGCAGCAAAGCTCCTTGAGCAACAAATCTGAGAGCCAAGTGCATCTTGGGGGATCACCGACAATTACATAAATGAACATGCAAAAGTTACCTAACGTGCATGCCACTGTCCTGTGTGGCAGAAGTGATCCCCACGTCCAGCTTTATACCCAGCCCAAATGAAGGATTGAAGGGACCAAGATGAACAATCAGAAAGAGAGTCACACACCATTTTCGAGAAAGAAGAATATTCTCTAGAATTCGAGAGAATTTCCAGTGAAACTTCTTCCTCCACCATTCCCAAGGTGATCTTCTTGGGAAAACCTCCATCACCAGAGAAGGATGCTTGAGAGAGGAATATTCTCCTTAGCCACCACAAAGCACAAATTCACATCCATTTCAGATCAACAGAAGCAAGAGAAGGCTACCAATGATCATCATCTCTAGCCATTCATCTTTTATTTTCTCTTATCTCATCACTTGTATTTACATCTCTACACACTTCTATTTGATCTTGTAACAAACTTATTTCATTTTAATATCTACATCATGATTTCATTCTCTATCTCTTCCACTTTTATTTTTCTTGCCATGGGTAGCTAAATCCTTAGTTAGTTGGGATGAGTTAATCCTCATTTCGGTGAGCTTAGTGATTAAGCAAATGTTCATTTGGGTAATAAAACTTTAAATCCAACTTGTGATTCTTTTTAACCATTAGAATCATGAGATAACAATTAACTACTCGACAGAGCAAGTGATAGTGGATTTTATTGACCCAAGTGAATTGTTTAGAGATAAACACTTCTGTACGTTCCAAGTAACCCAAGCATATATCATGGAGACATGTTTTATGCGACTAACTCACCAAGAGGTGGAATCCTAAAGGTTATGAACATGAACATGAGCTTATCATTAGGTTCAAAAGTATGAGGATTGCTTGTTCCAACTCCGGACTCTCATCTATTTCTTTTTTCAATCAACTTATGTGCTATGCATTCACAATCACATTCTCACTCATACTCTCTTAACATCTTTACTTGCGTTTATTTAGTTTATGTGTTAACACAAATTACTACATCACCATTAATTGACAAACACACCCCTACGTTCAACAATAGAGAATCATTAACTGAACTTGTTCGTACTTTAATTGAGATCCCCATGTTCGACCTCGGTCTTCACCGAGACTACCCTCTAATTAGTTTATACATATTATTGAGCACATAACATGTATTAGAGATTGAGTACATATTATTGAGTACATGACAGTCACCAAAATATGAGAAAAAGTAAAGATCATTTCCAACCTTCTTAAAGTTAATTATTGGTTTTTAAAATACCATAGCATATTTTTAACAATGATCTCAAATGAACTCGTTAACCTTAACATAAATAAAACAAAACATTTAATCATGTTAATTTAAGCATAATTCAACCGTTAAAATATATATTCTAGATCATCAAGACTTTAAAAAACAATCTCAAACAAATCCTAAATGAGAATTTATTTGTCAAGGAGAAGAAGCTCTAATTTTACATACTAAGATGATGCTCCAATAAGTTCACTAACATTGATCAGTTGACAGAAAATAATGAAGATAAGCATTACATTCCAGATCGTTTGCATAGTTACATAGCACCATAAGTTGGAATGATGACTTAAGGATACAACAACTGGTTTCAAAAGTTGGAACTATCATCAGCATTGAGGGTATCCTTTGTTGGTGTCCTTGGGGTCAGGAAACCCGCCATCCTCTTCGAGTCCAATGGAGTAGGAGGAGTCCTCGGAGATAGGTTAACAAGCTCCAATGCCTGTACTCGTAGCTCGACCGGGTAGTCGGCAACACACCCAATTCTCGGACCTGCTCCTGTTGTCCATTTGAGTGAAAGTTGATGGCCCAACTGATAGGAGTTTGCTATCTTCTTTGAGTTAATTCTTTGAAATATCGCCTTCTTTGGCACATCAGCTCTCGGGCTCTTTAGGCCACCAGATAATGTCCTCTTGTATTCTATTTTGCCTCCAACTTGGGAGACCTGAGCTGATTTTGAGGAAATCTCAACTTCCCCTTCCTCAATTGTTTTGATGTCAAGTGCTTCTAGTTTGCAGACAAAATCAGCCTTTGTTCGACCTCCTCCGACCGACTTTAAATCGTCGTAGCTTTCGGAATCTTCATTTGCCCGATGTACCTAAAGCACACAAGAACATAACAGAACTTAAAGGACATCATTTATCAGGTAGGACTAGGAATAGTTTGTCAGCTTGTTTTCTTGTTTCATAGAAGTTAGAGTAGGTGGTTTGTAAGCACCTCGACATCCTGAAGAACCACACCGTTATCCTCAAGGAATTTCAAGAAGATGTCGAGATGGTCATCGGTAGGCTTGTAATGTCCACTATATGCTGAGATTGCCTGAAAAGATCAAAGCCATCAGAGAACGAAATATTCTAGTTAAGCAAACACCATGAACCCCGAACTGCCTTGCTTTAATCGTGTTCTTCGAAATTCTTTTAATAAAATGTTCACTGTCACACTCACCTTAAGAACTCCATCATCTACCTCCAGCCTCCCAGCAGCCAATGTGGCTCCTCCTGCCAAGAAACTTGAGTGGTGGAAAGCTCCTTTCTTTTTCTGAAACATGATGACAATGAAACGGTTATGTCGGTCATCGGTATATCGTTGAAATGGAATTTCACCTCAGGTAATTGAATGAGAAGAAGAATTAACTAATGAGGACTACGTTTCACGGGTGCATCCTCACCTCACCAGCATAAAGCCTCTTAAAAGTGCTCATTACAAATATCCACTTCGTTCCTTTTGGTCCTCTCTTTGTATCAAGGAAAGTTCCACTTTGTTTATGGACGATTTTCCCATCAACAACGATGTATTCGTAGTTTTCTCGCTCTTGCTGATATCAGTAAGTGAAACCGGCACCATGAAAGAGACCATGTAAGGATAAAATGTAAGCTGGGTTGGAAACTTTATAGATTATGCATCAAAAAGCATTCACAGTCAAAATGAGCTTTAACTTGAAACTGCTTCAAATATGAATCAAGAGACGACATACAGGTCCAAGATACTTGATGATTTGCTGTCGGAGTTTCGATCTCGGGCATTCTTTAAGGTCAACATCTTTTCCATCTCCAACATCAAGCCTACAATGTTTGAATAGCAAAAAGAATCAGGGAGCAAGTTGCGAGGAATAGGATACGAAGAAAGACCTTGTAATGCTCTAGCTCAACGGTAATTGATATGCACTCAAAAAGTAAATCACTAAATGGAAAACAGATATTATTCACTCACTCACGGTGACTTTTCATGCACGTTTCAGCAATTAAGATAAGATCTTCAAATAGTTCTGTTAGTAAAGTTGCAACTTCAGGGAGATGAAAGCCAACAAGACAGAAAGATCCAATACTTCAAATCAAACGTGTTGATTTAGCCCTAAATCTTGTATAAAAACTCCTCTTAAGACTTTTTTTCCATTGAATTTCTTTTAACAAGAATCTTAAGAGGTGTTTGGCTCATGAGTTAGCCTAGTATAGTCCAGTGCACCTATGTTTGGTATATGAGTTTACTAGCGCAGGTCAGTTTGATTTATTATTTCCTGTGCTGCATAAAACTATGTAATATAAACTTGGGCTTATGAAATCCATCCTTTATATTGCATCATTAAAACCTTTACAAAACCCACAAACCAAGCACAAGTTACATAAACTCAAAGACTCCTTTATATAATCAGAACATCTATGTGCCAAAACTTAAGGAGCACGGATACGGATACAAGACAAGGATAAAAACATGAATCAAACATGGGGGCATGTTATTTTTCCAAAATGTAGAAGACGAACAAGGCGAGTACATTTATTAAAATACAGATTTTAAAAAATATATATCATTTTGATACAAGAAGGAAATTCAAAGTCAATAAGTTTGATATATCTCTAATATTATTTAGCATACTTCAACAAGTGTTCAATTCATGTCTAATAAATGTTGAACTTGGACTTTGCACAATTAGTGTCTAATATATCTATTGCACTATCAAGTGTTTTATTCGTGTCCACCTAGTATCAGAGTGTGTAAGAAACAAACATACTAGCCAAACCAAAGTGTCCATGCTTCTTAGTGTCAAACATAGTGATAATGACCATAGATCAAGATACATGTGACTTGCGAGTTTTGAAAGAAAACTATTCATACACAAAGTGTAACGACCCTTAACATCTGAAGACAAAAAGATTAAAAAATTGATGATTAGTAGAAGTTTAAGGATTAAAATAGAATATAAACCACAAAACCCAGACATATTACAGAAGAGTAGAGAACCAACTTCCAACAAGACAATAAAGCAGAGATGTCTTAAAATCAAAATAAAGACAAAAGAGGCGACAGAATAAAGCCTTAAAACAAAAGCAATTACCAATAGAAAAATGGCTGACCAGCTGTAGCTTTACACCATTCTTCATAATAGAAATGTAAACTATGCCCATATCTATGTCTGGGATCAATCTGAAAAGGAAAAGGAAAACAAATAACATATAAACCCTATACTGTTCTTGAGATTTTCCAACAAAGCTTCCACTTACAGCTTCGATCCAATGCTGAAAAGCAAGTTTCTGAGCTTTAGCATCCTTTGATAGCCCTTTTCCCACCTACCAAAAGAACTTCAAATTATTCCATCAAAACCCACTTTCAAGTCCATAAATGTGAAGCAAAAGCAAAGAGAAAGCTAAGAAATCGCACCTTCGAAGCATTCGAAGTGACTCGGTTCCAGCGAGAAGCAGCCGTTTCAGGTTTCAAGTAATTGAAGAAGGAAATCGTACTGTGATTCAATCTAGCATAGTCTAACGCAAACCACCTTCAAAAAATTTTCATGGCCATCAGCAAATTGAAATTCCTCTGTACCCATTTTCAGTTAAAAACAGAATCATAAATAGAAAGTAATATTCAAATCAATCTCTTTTACCAGAGCTCTTCCGCGACGACGGCGGAATCCGCCAACAGCCGGCGGGTCCGGTAACTCCTGTACACTTTCTGCAGCTTCACTGCCGAGCGCCGCAGTGCCGAGTTCGCGTCATCGCCGCCGTCTCCGTTGATCATCTGGGTCGGTAAGTGGTCGCTGTCGGAGGAGAAGGGCATTTTAAAGTCTTCATGTTCGGAAATACCGATGACCGGGCAGTCGCCGGAGGAAGAGGGTTGGTGATTCTCAGGAGGGTCGTAAATGGAGTGGGAGTTGAGAGGGTATGGAAATGAAGTGTGGTTTAAGGATGTTGAAAGGGGCTGAGAGTGAACCTCCATTAACGTAGTGAATGTGTGAAAACAGAGGACTCTGAAATTTTCTTTTCTGAGAGAGAGAGAGAGAGGAAGAAGACGACGGGGGTAAAGAAGAAAATGATGAAGGTTATTTATGAACGTCGAAATATATAGTTACAATTTTTTTTTTTAATAATTGGTTAGATAGTACAAACATTATATTAGACTCGTTAATTCCCTTAGGATGAAGGTCTTTATGAATTCTATAGTTTATTATTTTACTTTTTATGTTTTAAAAGGTTTAGTGTGAATATTTAAAATTCATTTATATTTATTAACTGTAAATTAATCATATCGATGAAGTGTATTTGAAATATCTTCTAGTACTCTATATTTTATAAATATATATGATACAATGAAATCTCTTTCTAAAAATTATAAAAAAAAATGTAAAATTAGTCATCTAAATTCGAAATGTAACACCAACTACATTTAAATAGTGGTGTTCTGTTGACATAAAATGTACTTATTCGACTTTAAAGTTAACTTTCACATCTAATAAATCTATTTTGTAAAGTGGAAATATGAAGGACAACTTTTATTGTTCTACATCTCTTAGCGAACACTTAAACTCAATAAGTTGCTTTTTATATGGATCACATACATTCATTCTGTGTGTATCCACCTACACAAAAGCAATGAACAAACAACTAAACGCGATGAGTCGTATCATAAAAATTGAAGGGTATCAACATGCATTTAAATTCAAACTGTCACATTTTTATACATGGATCATATTCATACAGGAATGGATACACTGATTCAATATGTTTCACCTTTATTGTCTAACATCACTCAACAGACACCAAATGATAAATGGTGCCCTAAAAATGGAAGGATAAAACAGTCATTTACTAAAAATGTAGGGACAAAAAAGAAATGTAAAAATTCTCCTACTTCCCCCTTTTAATATGTTATAGATATTACAAGTAAATAAATATAATTGTAACTAAAAGAAGCGTAGTTCATGTTTCAAAAAAAACAAGCATAGTTCAATTAGAATCAAGCCACAATCAACATAACTCGGACGCTGTGAGTTGGTTATTATAGTTTGTGACTTATAATAGTTTTGTAGGTTATAATAGCCTTTGTTTAAAGTGTGGAATATTTTAGTCTCGATAATAAATAGGAAACATCACGATGATGAGTAATAAATAATAAAGACTCCAATCCAAATATACTAAAAGATTTCAAAAATAGTTAAAAAGTAAAGTCACTCTAATTTTTTTTTTTTTTCTTTTTCCTTTTGAGAGCTTCTCTTTAAAGATGGATAAAAAAGAATTATCGAGTTGAATTTTAAAAATAATGTTAATCATTTGGATCGAGGATCACCCATTATAAATATATGGTTATATGCCTTAAGTTTTTTAGTTCCCACATGTTAAGTTCTAATTAGTATAATGAATAATGTTTATTTTAAGTCCCAATAACTTACTCAGAAATCAAAATTAAAACCAAGAATATTATCCTTTGATGAATTGTTTATTGAGATTTTCTGAAACTGACATTATACTTTTTATATTATAATTACTACTGCTATTTTCCTACTTATATGCGTTAATTAAATTAGGTTTAAAATAAAAGTAGTTTAGTCTATCATCTTCTTATTAGAGATTGTCATTAATTAAAAACTTTCTAAGCTATTAAACCTGGTTTTTTATTTTTATAGATTTTTATATTTTAAAAGGATTATTAGACAATTCACTTTTTTTATTCTCGAATCCTCTATATATATGTTTGATAATAAGTAGGGTGTGAAATCATACTTCTCATCTCGAAGTCAATATTATAAGTTCATGTCTATTGAACTATACTCATGTTGACTAATTGTAAATAATAATATTAATATAATTAGTTGAAATTTTTAACAGGTATTATAAATATATCATAATTTAGAAAAGAACAGCATAATCTAAATCAATTAAATTTAAGTATAATATAAAATGCCATATGAAAGGTCATGTTAGGTCACAAAATAATTAACAAATTTTGAGGGGTTTTTTTTTTTAATGAATATTACTATTATTATTATTATTATTATTTTATTTTCTAAACCAAACATCAATCTCTCTCTCATAATTTGAAAATTCTGAGCATGCAATTTTAAGATGGTTGGTTGGGTTGGCTTTTTGTTGGATCAATCTTTGGCTCTATTTGCTATTTGTTTTAAATATGATGTACATTTCCAGTTGTCCAAACTTTTTCGTTCTTATTCAACTTAAATGAATTGATAATTCAACCCAAACTATATGGGTTGAGTTGGATTGAGATGATTTGATTAATTTTTTCAGGTCATCGGAATTTTTGAACACCCCTAGTGTCTATCATGACAAAGATACATACAGATAGTAGTTTATCATAGTCTATCGTGGTCTATTAATAAAATTTTATTATTTTTGTACATTTTTTTTCTCATTTTCTTATATTTGGAAACAATCTTTATGTGATAAAAATAAAACAGTGGTCAATTTCAAATTTCAAATTAATACAAAGATTTAAATATTATATATCTGTCTAAATAATTTGACATTAAAAATGAAACATTTAGTCTTCATTCATGAGTTAAAGATGAGAGTACACAAGGAACTGATTTATGTCGTGTTGTTGGTTTTGGTAAGTTGAAGATCGACCATGAGAAACAAATATGTGGACACCAACTTTTTATGACCAAGAGTTTTGAATTGTCGGTGTTATGTGACCTGACGTATTATTTAAGGAGCACATTACTACTCGTTGGGTTATACAAAACTCGAGTTTGTCTATTATTCTCACAAATACGACAATCAAAATATTTAGGGATAAATCGAAGCGATTACAACGAAGAATTGATCTGAAATGAAACACTTCGTCTATGAACATTGTAGAAAGAATAGAATATGACCCTAATCGTTTTTCCTCGATCACTTTATTGGATTGTTTTCAAATATAGAAAAATGAATTAAAATATTCATAAATATAGTAAAATTTCACTGTCTATCTAGAATAAATCACGATAGGTTACTATTTATGTCTATCTATGTCATGATAGATACATATAGTAGTCTATAACGATCTATTATAGGTATATATTCATATTTTACTATTATTTATAAATATTTTCAGTAATTTTATCATTTAAAATAATTTTTATTGATAATATTTTTATATTGTATTTGATTAGGATTAGGTAGGACTTGGATTTAGGAAATGAGGTGGAAGGATCACGTGGGGGTGGACTGTTGACCAAATTTTGCATTGGGAAAGTCTTCCTCTTTTCCTTTTGTTCAACAAAGTTGAAATAGTATTGAAAACGTTAAATTCCTTTTTCTTTTCTTTTCTTTTTTTTTTTTTCTCTCTCTCTCTTTAATTTCAATTTCCTTAAGTACAAACTATATTAAAAATTCATTCTATTTAAAAATTTGTGGTTGTATATTAACATTTTCAATATCAATTTTGAAAAGATATTCACATATTGTAATTTCTGTCCTGAAATTTATTATTATTATTTATTTAATTTTAAAAAAAATAAATTTGAGAAACTAAATTTAAAATTTATTAGAAGTATATGAACTAAAATTAAACCACTAGCCATTTTCTCTTTTTTGAAAAAATCTGGTAATTTGTTTTTTTCTAATTAAGTTTGTAGTCCATTTTTTAAAATAACATTATATTCACACTTTTATCATTCCTAAGTTGATCGTGATTTATTTTCATTTTCTTTTAAGTACAATAAACATGGAGTATGGAAATTTAAACTTCCAATTTTTTTAAAAAAAAATATAAGTCAATATTAATATTTGAACAGGAGAAAAACTTAAACAAAGTTAAAGATTAGAAAAATCCAGTCAAATATTTTATTAAGAGACAACATTGATTTTAGAAAGTAGATTGAAGCTAAAATAAAGTTAGTCTCCTTAGTGGTCTCAAGAATGATGAACATATATTTCCATGCTCTATCCAAAAAGGTATAATTCAAGCTAGAATTTTCTAACACGATATAAGTATTCATGGACAAATCACATGCCAAAATTAATAAGAAGTTGCAGAATAGAATTGCAATTCTTTTCTGTTATTAAAAGTAAAAAAGTTATGTAGCCATTAAACGTCCCTTTATGACTTTCCCGCGAGCCCAAAGAAGGAAAAAAAAGGAAAAACAAAAATGTTTAAATTCTATTTTGATATGGGTATTTCAAAATTTGTTTTATTTTAGACATTGAGTTATGTTCTTACATGGATGAATATTATTAATTTTATTTTATAAATTTCGATTTTTTCTTAAATGACTATTTTTAATATTTATCGAAAATATATAAACTAAATCTAAATATTTAAAAAATATAAAGATTAAGACTTCGTTTGATATTCTTATTTGGTTTTCAAAAATGATGTTGGTTTGTTTTTTACTTCTTTACTATGATTTTAATATTTTGTAATTAAATATTTTAATTTTTAAACAAATTTAAAAAACCATAACTTACAAAGTACAAATTTTTTTTAAAACTTGGCTTAAGTTTTGAAAACTCTTAAAAAGAATGGATAACATAAAATTAAGAATAAATAAATAGACATTGAGTTTAATAGGTTTAATGTCAAAAACCAAAAACAAAGAAATAAGGTCCCATTGTAACTATTTTGTTTTTTGTTTTTGTTTTGAAAATTAAGCCTATAGATATTACTTTCATATCTAAATTTTTCCTTTGTTATCTACCTTCATCAATGGTTTAAAAAACCAAGCCAAAAGTTGAGAACTAAAAAAAGTGGCTTTCAAAAAGTTTTTTTTTTTTTAAAAAAAATTTGGCTAAGAATTCAACTATTGTACTTAAGAAATATGCTAATCATTGTAAAAAATATGGATGAAATATGTTTAATTTAAAAAAAAAACTAAAAATCAAATAGTTACCAAACAGGGCCTAACTAATTATCCAACTTTACATATCTTCTCTTTTAAAATGGTTTAAAGAGATATTTAGGTTCTATTTGATAACCATTTGGTTTTTTATTTTTGGTTTTTGAAAATTAAGCTTAGAAATACCTCTTACACCCCTAAATTTCTTGTTTTATTATCTACTTTCTATCCACATTTTTTTAGTACAATATAATCAAATACTTCTCAATCTTTAACATATATTTTATGTCAGTCGAGCTCTAAACTTCTTCCCTTTCATAGTTATCCACTTCATTTGTTTCTTATTTGTTCAATCAAAAGGTTGGAGGAATATAACATCAAATTGAAAAAGTTGACCTCTAAAATATAATTTATTGACCTTCCAAGAGATTGGAATAAGAAAATTGGAGAGTAGTACAATAATAGTATTTATTTGAGTTGGTTTGAACCTATTTCAACAAATAAAAAAATATTAATAATTTGATTTTAAGGACTATAAATTCAAATTTTCATTCACTAAAATAAGTATAATTCAATACCATAAAATTTGTACTATCTAATTAGAAGTTCGATTTTCTCATCCTACATAAATGTTGGAATCTTATACCACGTCAAAATTCGTTTTAGCGTTATTTTTCTCTTAAAAAAAACTTTTCAACTTCATTTTGTATATATGTTTTATAATCATTAAAGGCAAACCAACAAATTATTTTAATAATGTTTGGAGAAAAACTTGTTAGAGAGTTAAAACTACTAACACTTATTACAGTTTAATGCGTAAAAATTACATATTTTAAAAAAGGAAAGAAAAAATTGTAATATTTATATAAGTCTCAAGTGCAAATTAATACCACTAAAGAAAATTTGTCTTTTTCTTTTTGTCAAATAATTAAGTTTTTTCGGAAAAAGATTATTATTATTATTATTATTATTATTATGAGTCCCACATCTTTTAAACCACAAATGAAAATTTTTAGACAAAAAGTACAAGCGGCCCTCAATTATTTGCTCTCATTTGAAACTAAACTAGCATTCTCGTGGCTCTCATGACATAAAATTAATGTGGCTCTTAGAATATGCAATATATTTCACATTTCATAGGTTAAAAAAAAAAAAAAAAAAAAAGAAGTTATACGTCTCTAAACCTTGGGACTATGTCATTCACTACAAAAAAAAAAAATATGACTTTTAGTGGAATATATTTTGTTACAAAATCTATTTTTTCGTAATAAATAATATTTAACAACGAAAATATTTCGTCACAAGCATTCATCTCTAAAGTCAATTCAGTGAAAGTTTTATACAATAATTTCAAAAAAAAAAATTCGTAATATGCGATAAATTATAAAATGTCACATTTTCTTTGCAAAAAATCAATAAAAATTGCAACAGGTGACATTTAGCAAAATGTTGCAAATTGCAATATTTGATTATTCGTTACATTATGCGACATTTCTGGATTCAATAATATCTTGTGATGTTTTACATTCGTTATAGATTTTTAAAGATAATTATTTTTTGTTGCATACATTATCTCCTGATAGGAAACCATGGTGGTGCAACTCTATATATACAAATTATGAAATTAAACAAATATGAACCAAATAATATACTAGATTAATATGTATGTTTATAAAATCTTTAATATCTACACTACAACAAAAATAAGTTTATAAGCTTTGAATATTATCATCAACAAGTTTAGCTTAATCTAAAATGTATTATACCAAAATACAATCTTCTAAAAAGGGTTAGATAGCCATCAACAAACGAGTTTTTAGTCTTGCACACATAAATATACACATATTAAATTATTTTTAAATAGAAGTCATATATCATCAAAAATATGGAAGGTTGAATATTAAACTCAAACATATTCACCATCGACGTACGTAAAAGATTAATCACTATTTTTATTATCAATCACAAGTTACTCTTAAACATAATTATCACATCCCTTGCTCACACAATTTTAAACATAATTATCATAAAACTCAAGTCACAACAAACATAGATTATTATTCACTCCCCCATCCCCATCTATTTCACAACATCAAATATATAGTACTCAATAGTCGCAATACTTAATAACAAATAAAAACATGCTCTTCCACATTCATTACAAAAATAACAAGTACAAAATTACACATACTTTGCAAAAATTCTTCTTTTCTCCCTTACCACCCTTCATCCAAAACAACAAACATCAATTATCCTCTCCTCCTCCCACAATCACTTTGTTCACAACAACAAAATATATATATATATATATATATTATATATATATATATATATATGAAATAGTCAATAGTTATACGTAATAACAAATATAAACATACTTCTTCTACATTCATTACAAAAGCTATAAAAATAAAGTTGAACAGTTTGCAATCATTCATCCATTCTTTCCTACCTCCCTCAGGTAAAGATATACAATAAAATATACAAATATACCTAAAAATTAGGAGAATATATAAAAGATTGAAAGAGAGTAATCTAAACAAACTAAGTGAATCTAATAAATCTGATACACCCCTTCAAACTCAAGACGAGGAAGTAGTCATGAGTTTGACAGAACAAGATTGAAAGGAGCATGATGAAAGAGGCTTAGTGAACAGGTTAGCAATCTCGTCCTGAGAGAGACAAATTGAATAGTAAGATTTTTGCGAATTAATTTTTCACAAACAAATTGATAGTCAAGTTCAATATGCTTGGTACGAGCATGAAAAATAGGATTGTTGGCAAGAAAAATAACAGACACATTATCACACCATAATGTAGGAGGATCAGAGAGAAAAACATAAAGATCACGCAATAACTGTCAAAACCAATAAACATCAGAAGCGATATTGGTAAGAGCTCGATACTCAGATTCAGGGGATGACCAAGAAATAGTAGATTTCTTCTTAGCAGACCAGGAAATAGGAGTTGAGCCAAGAAGAATAACATAACCTGATGTTGAGCGATGATCAGAAGAATCACCAGCCCAATCAACATCACAAAAAGCTTGAAGAGAAAGCTTTCCAGGTTTGAACAAAATACCAAGGCTTGGTGTACCACAAAGATATCGAAAAAGTTCGTTTGACAGCAGAATAATGAACAACAGGGAGCTTCTGCATGAATTGATTCACATGGTTAACAACAAAAGTAATGTCTAGATGAGTGAATGTGAGATACTATAATGATCCCATAAGCTTCTGATAAAGAGTGACATCAGAAAAGGCGGAGTGCATGAAGATCAACAATGGCGGATGTGGGTGTGAGACTGTTACGTTTTTTGTCATAAAACCCATGATTTGTAAACAATAAACTTATTTTGTTAATCAATAAAGATGTTATTGAAGTTTGATTCAATAAAGTAGTTAGTGAATATATGAATTGCTCATTTCGTTTTAGAAATAAAGCCAATAAACTTAATATAGTTATTACATGAATACTTGAACTTTATGTGAAGACATAAGAGTGGATTAAGTTCGAGTAGATAGCCAAAATTATCTATAGTATACGAATAAGGTTGGGTATCTTATTCTGGGAACACTATCGGATGTGACCCACTTTGTAGATGTTACGAATGTTGTAAAGAGCTATAAACAAAATGATCCTGATTAGTTCATGTGGAAACATGAGGAGTGGGGGCATCCTATGTAAAGAGTTTGCATAAGATCGAACCAAGAAATAAGTCACTCTTACTTTATAACACTGTTTACTGTTTAAGATTGACTATTTCAAAGCGATGACCTAGGTAACTTAACCTTAATCCTAAGTTAACTATGAACTCCTATTTATTCGGGATTATTCTTATATTTTCATGGGTGAGGGTTGGCTCAACAGTACCGACTCAATAAGCCTCCCATTTTAGGGGTAAGACCGAGTAGATAGCTGGGGACATAGGGTGCAAGATGGAATTCACTCCTACCTGCTTTTAGGGATAGTAGAGAGGTTGTTCCCTTAAGTGCTGACTCAGGGTCTTGAACAAGGGGCCACACCCTCTCATTGGCTTGAGAGAGACTCGGTTTTATGATTGGATCTCAAACTAATTGTTCATTAGAGGATCAATGAGACTTAAGGAACAAAAGATAATCTCGGGGGTAAAACAGCTATTGACCCAACCGTTATTATGAACAATCTGTGAAGGGTTAACTTACTGATGATGGTTATATCAAGTGGACATAATATATCTATAGTGAGGGGAGTGCAACTACTGGGATTTAGTTGAGTGACCCGGTAGTTAACGAATGGTGGTTAATTAGCTTAACGATTTTGACCGGTTAATCTCGGATCGTTGGAACCCATGATCTGTAGGTCCATAGGGTCCCCCTACTAGCTCACAAATGGAAAAAAAAAACCTTATAATAGCATGATGAGTGAATTTGAAACATTCAAATTTGAATGAAGGGAATTAGTAATTATATGCGATATAATTACACGTTTAATTATCAAATTAAACAAAATTAGAGAACTGGTTGATATTTAAATTTGATTTAAATATCAAATTACATGAATATGGATTCATGGTAGTGGAATTAGTGTTTAATTAATTTAATATTTAATATTAAATTAATATAATTAATTAAATTGTTCAATTAATTACTACTTTTATTAGAAAATAATTATTAAATTAATTTTGTAAAATTAATAGAATTTCAATTTAATTTAAAAGAATTAAAACTGAAATTGGTTTTAATTTTAAAATGAATTTCAAAATTAAAATAGGAAAATGGATTTTAGTGAAACCCACTAAAAGTGGAATTTTCCCACTTAAAAAACACCTTGCATTCCCCTCAAATCCACCTAATTGGTGAAGTAGGTGGTGTCTTCATTTGATGAGGACTCTCAGCATGCTAAATATGAAAAAAACACACACACACACACAAGATTGAGTTGAGAATTGAGCATGCAAACTGTGTTTTTTTTTTTTTTTTTTTTTTTTTTGTTGAGATCTTTGGTTGAAGAAGAGTTCTTCAACTCCTGGAAAAATAGTGTGTTCATCTCCAAAATTTCATCTAATATCAACTTATTTTGAGTCTTACAACTCAATCTAAGGCCCTAGAGAATAGTAGTGAAGATCTTCTAGTGGTCTACACTAAGTATTTGTGGGGATTGGAGCTAAATTTGAAGATCGAAGGTGTTCTTCAAAGGTATTTCTGAAATCTTCTTCATACTGTATGAACACTCTTAATTTGCTGCTAAAATTAATGAACTAGAGTGCTTAATGATCTTGAATTCTTTCATTGGATGCTTGCTACTTCCAACAGAGATAGGATTTGGCTGCAGACATTTCAGAGGGACAGAGAAAGTCAATAAGATATCTTGCTTGATTAACAAAAATACCACCAGGAACAAACTGAACTTCAAGACTCAGAAAGTTACTAAGCTTGCCAAGATCAGAAATCTAACATTCTGAATAAAGTTAATGTTTTAAACGGTTCACTAATCAGAATCAGAGCCAATAGTGACAATGTCGTCAACACAGAGCTGAAGATATGTCAAAGAAGAACTAATAGATTGAACAAACAAAGAATTATCAGAAGCAGACATGATGAACCCCAAGGTGAGTAAATACGAAGCAAAAAAATCATACCATGCCCAAAGTGCCTATTTGAGATCATAAAGACTTTTGGAAAGTAAACATACATGATTTGGGCGAGATTTGTCAATAAAACCCACAGGCTAAGACATATAAATATCTTCTTGTAACTAACCATGCAAAAATGCACTCTTCACATCTATCTAATGCAAAGGCCAATTATGGGTCGCAACAAGTGTAAAATGACCCTAATAGTTGGTTTCTTAACTACAAGGCTAAAAGTCTTAGAGAAATCAAAACCTTCAATCTAATGATACCCTTTACTACTAGACGAGCTTTGTAACAAGCAACAAAACTATCAGCATTAAATTTTGTGTGGAGAAAATGCACTTACATCCAACCACATTCATATCAGAAGACCGAGGAATAAGGGACCACATGCCTTATCCCTGAAGAGTAATGAAATCATTAGCCATAGTAGAACGCTAATATGAAAATTTAGAGGTTTCAGTGTAAGAAATTGGATCAGTTGGTGTGGTGGCAATAGTAGTGAAATTGAGTATATGAGGTTTAAAGATTCTAGACTTAGACTGAGTTTGCATAGTGTGAGTATTGGTAGGAATAATCGGGATAGGTGGAATGGATTCAGGGGAAGGGGGTTGGGAGAAGGATTCATAAGCACTAGAGAGATGGCCATATTTAGCATTTGGGGGGAAAGAAGTTGTGGTGTAGAGAGAGATGAACAGGTAGTTAAGGAAGGGGAAAATAACAAAGAGGAAACAATTGATGTCGATGTAGTCCTAGTAGATGATCCTTAAATATTAAACTCAACGACATGTGGTATAAAAGTGTTAGCAAAAATAGTGTGAGAAGAGTTAGAAGATAGATTGAAAGAAGAAGAGTGGGAGAAATTTAGAAGTTTTTGAAAAATGACAGGAGACTTAGAAGAGGACACAAAAGAATATGTGGATGTAGAAGGAGCAAAAGGAAAAATAGTTTCATGAAAAATAACATGACGAGAGACAATGAATTTTTTGGTTTGAATATTGTGACAAATGTACCCTTTATAATCAAGAGTGTATCTTAAGAAAACATGCGGAGAAGTTTTAGGTTCCCGTTTATGTTTATTTTGTGGTTCTAACAAAGGATAACAAGCACAACCAAAAACTTTTTAAGTGTTACAATTTAGGTCCAAATAACATATCAAAAGTGAAGGGTCCCATATTGAATGACCCTTGAGCGGAAGTAGGAACGTCCCAAATCCCATTTTTACAGAATAAACAAAATAGATTACGCAATTATAAAGTTAACGATAGCATGCTCAACAACAAAAAGTTTAGAGGTTCATGAAACTTTACCTTTGAAGACCTTTTCCAAGAAATTCAAGAAATCTCTCGGTCTACAAATCACGAACAAAGCCAAAAAGGTCAATTGGGACATCACCAATTGGAGAACTTGGTATTTTCAGGTAGAGAACCCAGGAGTGGTGAACTCTGGCTAATTTGAATTGAGGGAAGGGAGGAGAATAAAAGTTTTAGATGAAGAGAGAGGAGAGGAATTCAGAGAACCTTTCTCTGTCAAACAACATTCTTCTTCTATCTCTTTTCTCTCATAGGTAAAAGATTATCAAAATCCAAAAACCACCCACTTATGTAGGTAGAGAGAAAAGAGGATGAAGGAGTTGTAATTCCCGCCCTCATTCAAATTAAATTAATTTAAAAAATAAAATTAATTTATTTAAGTTATCATTATATATATATATAACCTATCATAATATATATATATATATATATATATATATATTAAACTATATATTATATCAAATATTACATATAACCTATAGTTTTAATATTGTATTATATACAACATAACCTATAGTTTCTTTTCTCTCACATATAATATTTAATATAAATCACATTTATATTAAATTTAACAATTATGAATCCAATTCATATTATCAGCATTTGAATCATATTCAAATATTTGCTTACTCTCATAAATAATATAATATATCAAATACATTATAATAATTATATCACATATAATTAAAATAACTTAATTATATCATATATAATCAATTCCCTCAATTAGTTTGAACAATTCAAATTAATCCAAATACTGATTCTCATTTAATCCTATTGAGCAACCAAGGGGACCTCATGGACTTGTAGCTTGAAGCTACAATCGTACATATATAATTAATTAAATTTTTTAATAAAATTATTCACCATCCGTTAACTGTCGGGTACTCCACTAAAGACCGACAACTACATTCTTCCTACTACAGATATACTTATGTGTCCATTGGATAACCAATCAACAGTATGATAACCATTTACAAATTGCTCGTAAGTATAGCTAGGCCAAAATTACCGTTTTACCCTTATAGTTACATCTAATTCCTTAAGTACCATTGGTCCCTCTAATAAACAATAAATTATAGTCTAACTATGATTGAACCCCTCTCAAACCATGAGAGAGTGTGACGCCACATTGTTCAAGCCTTGGAATCAGCCCTTAAGGGAACAATTTATCTACTTACCTCGACCTCGGGGAATGAGTGAATTCCTTCTTGTGTAGTTGTGTTCCCAACACCTCAATCAGACGAATCTCCAAAATGGTAGGCTTATTGAGTTGGGATCTGGCCACTCTCACCCATACAAATTAAAGGACCGCGCTCATAGGCAGGAGGAGTTCATAACTCACTCAAGATTAAGGTCATGTTATCTATGATCATCTTGGTTAAATGTAAGTCTCTATTATGAACGATTATATAATGATACTAAACATTTTGTGGTCCAGTATTATACAAACTCCTTTGTATAGAATATCCCCGCTCACATGTCTCCACATGAATGATCAGGATCATATCATTTGTAGCACTTTACAACAATTGTAACACTTACAAAAGGGTCATACTCGCAGTGTCACCAGGATAAGGTATCTAGCCTTATCCATCTACTACAGACCATATAGGATTTCCATTTTCCTTACTTAAGCGGGTAATTAAGGGAATTAACTAAGTGAAAGTTAAATCTTATGTTGGAGAGAAGGAAATTACTAAGTATTGAATAGATTACCTTGAGTAGCTTGAAGATAAGCCTTAACTAGTGAAGATTTTGCTAAGTGTAAAGTCAAAAGGAACCATGCGTTTAGTGTTAATGCATGAGATGAGGCTAAAGTATAGTATGAAGCTGAAGGCAACCATGAGTGAATTTGTGAGGTTGAATGCATGATTGGCCGAAGCATTGGCAAGTGGTGTTGCCAAAAGTTGCTCATGCGTTGAGAATGCATGAGCGAGAGCGGAGAGAGCAAGATGTTGAGTGCAAGGCACTAAGTAGACGATCGTGTAGCAAATGAGTAACGCTACACAATGAGGTAGGCGATCCTGTAGCAAATGCGTGGTGCTACGCGATGAGGTAGGCGATCGTGTAGCAAATGCGCGGAGCTTAGCGATGAGGTAGGCAATCGTGTAACTGCGTGGACACTAAGCGATGTGAAGTGACACGCTAGACGATCAGGCTATACGATAGGCGTTAAGCACTAAATGATCATGTAAGCGCTAGACGATAGCACTAGACAAATAGTGTTAAGCAATGAGCGGGCACTAGACGATGAACGTAGATGTTAGACGATGCACAGACGCTGGACTACACAATGAGCATGAGCGCTACACGATAGGCAGAATACTAAACGATGGACGTCGTAGACACAGACGCTGGGCGATGACGCTAGATGATGGATGTGATGTGTTAGGTGATAGGCATCAACACTACATGATAGAGCTAAATGATGAGCACGGCAGCTAAGCGATAGGCTATGCGTGAGATCGCTGAGAGCAAGATCATTTGCTAAACGATTGAGCTACACGATGGGGCGTTGGTGCTATACGATGGACGCATGCACTAAATGATTATAGTGAGAGACAGCGAGATAGCTAAATGTTAAGCGACAGCGAGAGATTCATTAGACGATGGAGCTAAGCGATGTTGTGCAACAGCTTCACGATCGATTAAACGATGGAACGGTGCTGAGGCTTGCGTTACGCAAGGATGATGAGCTCACTCAGACAAATGGCTATGCCGAAGCTTGAGTTAGTAGAAGCTGGACGAATAAAGTTTCATGCAAAGAAAGTCTTATGCATGAGGAAGACAACACAAGTAGGTATGTGGCATGAGAGTAGGTGAATGTCAAGGGAGTAAGTGGTGGCAAAACATGGTGCAAACACCCCAAAGTAGAAGGTGTCTTGCATTGAGACTTGGTAACGATGATAAGGATCGTTTCTTTTGGCCTATAAATACCATCACAGATTATCTCTTCCATTTATAAGCCAAATCCTCTTCAAAGAACGTAAGGAAGAGTGTCAGAAGATAGAGTTTAAGGAGACTATGCGTTGATAGTAAGACCATGCATTGACCATGAAGTTCCAAGAGGAGGAGATGTTATCGAACAGTGAATTCTGGAAGTAGCATCAACTTGGAACCAGGATTTCTCTCAGAATACTCGTGCGATTGGAGTGATTCTAAAGCCAATTGAAAGCTCTGAGAGTCTAGTTTTCAGGGTAGGGCTGTCGGAGAAGAAGCTTCAAGGAATCAGTTTGGAGAGTGAGGAAAGGATAGAATAGCGAGCTGTCTGGTAAGCTTGGGCCAGTCTTGATGTTTTGATAATTCTAGCCACGAGATGTTCTGAGCTAATATTTTAAGGCACGCTTCCTGAGACATTTTAGAGCATGTTTGTAGAAGAAAGTATCTCGAGATAAGGATTATAACTATAAGTAATCTGAGTTTAAATTTGAATCTGAATCTTAGGGTTCAAAAGGGAGCCCGAGGTGATCAAGGAACTTCTAAAGAGGAAGATTTCTACCTTACAAGGTGAGTGGTACTTTCCTTTAAGTCTTAAAGCATATCTTTCAGAGTAAAGTGTATATGCTTATGTTATGAATAAGTAATAAGCATGAGAATGAGATTATCTGATCAGGATGGTCAGGGGGTCAATAGACCTAGTTCCTGAGCCAGAGTGGAACCTCACGGGATGGTCAGGGGACCGAGAGGTCTAGTTCCTGAGCCTGTTGATGACATGCAGAAATGCACGTCATCTTAGGCCTTTTATTTAGAATTATGAGGGCTGTTAAGCATAATATGCAGCAATTATGTTAGGAATTCATGAAAAAATGAGTTTGTGTTGTTCAGCATCAAGAATCTCAGCTAACCCACTATTATGCGTTATTATGCATTCAGTTGTCTATCTTTGTAGCTAACGCAGGAATCAGACGCATATGCGAAAGCCGGGCTATCGCATAGACGACTGCATGCGGAGATATTCTCCATTGCAAATGCGAACGCATACGTTCAACGCATGGGTGTTGCGGTAATCGACTGCATGCCTCCATCGCATAGGAGTTGCAATCGTCAAGCGATTGCGGTCATCGTGTAGAAGTTGCGGTAATCAAGTGAATGTGGTCATTTCAAGATTGCGGCTACACGATGATAACCATAATAGCAGGATTACCGCAAGGTTGGTGGAATGGAAGCATCAATGCATATCTCGGGAAAATCAAAAGATGACGTTGACATTTCACCTACCACGTTGTTAGCAGCCGAGATTCAGAAAAGGACCATCACGCCGCGAATGTCAAAATCAGAGCAGGTCCATTAATGTTGTCGGCGATCAAGCTCTATAAATAGAAGCCGCTGAGCATAACTTCAGATCATCCAAGGTTTCCAATCTTCGGGTAGATCCTTATGATCCAGACAAATGCGTTAGAAGAAAGCTTGAAAGTTCTTCATCTCCTTCATCCATTCCGAGTGACAACCGGAGCCTTTGCCGGAGTTAGATCTCGAGAGTCTCAACTCCACTGCCCTTTCATGTCACCACCGGCAGACTTGACACACATCCACTGGAAGCAAAACATTGCTTCCAGCTGGTCCTTTCATTTTCTCTTCTTTTCTTATCTTGTATTGTATTACATTTTGGATTAAGAAATTAATACATTGTGTGTTCAATGCGTTTCTATGTTTCCTTTGATTCCATCTCCATCTTTCTTTGCTTAGCACCTTTAACATTCATTGCATCACTTAGTGAGACTGTTAGAGTATCGCATACTTAATCATGCGGATTAGAGATATGAAGCATGTAGCAAACCACCAGAAGGTGTGCGTTGTGCGAGTGTGTGAGAAAACCTTATTTGCTTAGTTTGAAGTCGTAGCAACGCTTGTCTATAGGCGGAGCAACGCTTGTCTACGAGTAAAGTCAGCAACAATTAACTGCCTGGGAGGGTAAGTGATTGGTCGCATTAAGCAATGTAAGCAAGTGTTCACTAGAGATAGGAATAATCTTGCGTCAGCCAGGTTTATGCAATTACCTTGTCTTATGGGCGCATCATTCACCATTTAGGCATTCTTGAAAGAGTAGTCTAAAATCTAAATCTAAGATTCGAGAGAGCGGATTGGAATGCATAAGCAAGAATGTAGAACTTAGGAATAAGCTCCATTTGCTATTACACAGTATATGCACCCTACGGAGAGGATATTGCATGCGTCCAAGAAGTAGGATATGGTGGCAGTATGCGGTCATCTTGTTTATGTGTGGAGCACATGAGCAAGAATAGAGACTTAGGAATAAGGCCTCTCGACACTTCACATACACATCGCATACGTCCTAGATTTAGGCTCGAGTGTGTGTAGCATGATCGCATAACTTACGTTGATTGAGGTTGCCCTTGCGGTCAATCTTAATGGTTGCGATGAAGACATCCTCACATTTTATCTATTTTTCCATACATTTACTACGCGTCAACAGTTGCCATGTCTCTACTCTCATGCATACTTTCAATGCTTTGTTTGTTAGATAGGAGTTGGAGTAGTTTATAGCTTATACCCTCCATCATTCTTTTATTCAACCGCCGCAAACACATTACCGCATAGCATTTAGTTACAAGTCCCTGAGTTCGACCTCGGATCACCCGAGAAACTTGCGTTCGCGTTATACTTGGCATGAGCGCAAGAAAACTTGTGATGGGAATGCATAGTCATCGCATACATTCGTTAACGCATAGTTTCATTCCAACGCATGACCACAACGCATAGCCTAAGACATGCATCGCGTATTGCGTCCCTCTAATTTTAGTCATCGCCTATGGGAGGAACCTCGTATGAGATGGTCAGAGAACTGACGAGTCTAACTTCTGAGTCCATAAGCGGGGAGCTATATGCACATAGGGAACAAAGGGAAACACAAGAGAGTAAGCGTTTATGATTTAGTAACAGTTAACTATCTACCGTGCGTGTAGATAGAAATTGAGACCAGACTCATTCAAAGCTGAGGTTTAAGTATTAACCTCGTATTTATGATATGCTTGTTAATTATGAGTTGAAATAAACTCTAGAAGTTGCTTACCACTCACTGAGCTTTGTGAAGCTCATTCTTTTATTTCATGTTTTCTTCCCATGTAGCGAAAGGTGAGGAGTTCCAGGGTGTTGTTAAGGTCAAGGTCTGCCACAAGCCACAGTCACACTTCCGGGGTTTAAGAGTTGTTGTTGTAAACTTTGTAGTTAAGTCTTGGAGTTTTATAAATGTTACATTGTTGTAATAAAATGGGCCTACTTAATCAATTGTTGTTTATCTCCTTGACTTAAAGTTTACGGAGAGTAGTAAGGTAGAGATGGGTAGTAGGTATCACAAAAGGGTGGTATCTGCAGTCTCTCATGCCTCTCCTCGGGTCAGGAGGCGGACTCGGGGCGGGGTGTGACATATAATTACATATTTAATTTTAAGAATTAAACAAAATAGAAGAATTAATATTTAAATATGATTTAAATATATGAAGGTGGATTTGTGTAAAATTAATTTAATATTTGATATTGAATTAATTAAAATTAATTAAAATTTTTAAATAATAATAATTTGTTAATTTTATTAGAAAAAATAATTAATGAAATTAATTTTGAAAAATTAATAATATTTTCAATTTTAGAAATCAAAATTATTTATTTTGGTAAAAAATTGAAAAGTTTGAAACACAAAATGGAATGTTGGTTTTTTCCAATAATACCTTCAACTTGCTCACACAAAACCCACCTATTTTTTGCTTCAATAAAATCCAAGCATGAGCTGCATCTCATGCAGCCATCTTCTTTGCATGATAGCCTGCAATATATTAAGAAGATTGAAGTGGAATTGAGGCATGCATATATAGAATTTTTGTTGAAAAATACGGGTTGAAGCAATTGTTCTTCAAGTGGGTTGTAGCAGTGAGTTTTTCTCCAAGTTCCCTTCATTCAAGCTTATTTTGAGTCCCACAACTCAATCTAAAGCTTCAAGAGAATAGTGGGGAAGATCTTGAGGCGGTCTACAGTAAGATTTTGAGAAGTTTGCAGCTAAGAATCAAGATTTGAAGAAGGTCTACAAAGGTATGGCTTGAAATCCCCTTGTTATAGTATGAGCATGCTTTTAGTTTTGCCAAAATTAATGAATTAGAGTGCTTATTGATCCTTGTTGCTTCCGTCGCTGCATGCTGATATGTTCCAACAATAAGCACCTGGTTTGTGTAAATCCATTGAAGATAGTCAGGATTAATTTCATCGAATATGGTTTGAGAAGCAGCAGTAGGGTCTACAGTTGAATGGTGATCTCAACAGCAGGTTAAGTTGGGGTGGTGATCTCGATAGTGAGAAATTTAGGAGGCATGGGAGTAGAGTTATCTAAGTGGCCAAATAAGGCATGAGCACGAAAAGTTGTTGAGATTTAAAACTTTCCTTGAATGTAGTTTATGGAATCAAGCTAAACCAGAACTAAATTACAGATGTTAGAGAGGACCAAAAATTTATGGGCTAGAAACAGCAAGGTTGGGTTGGGAAGAAGAAGAAGAAACCATGGTAGGAAGGAACGTGAGTCAAGAAGCTCTGATACCAAGATAAAGTTTAGGAAGTTCTAATTTCTCAGCTATATTTTCATTGAATTTTATGTGAAGAATGATCACCTATTTATAATAAGGTGTATACAATAAAGATACAAATATGCTTAAAAATTAGGAGAATATACAAAAGATTGAAAGAGAATCACAATCAAAACCACATTACACAAGTTAAAACTAATTAATTTGGCTGACATGAACATAAGTTGAAACTAATAAAATTACCTTACTAAGGGATGAACTTCCTCCAATGAATCTTTGAAGAATTTCACTCATTTGATTTATTTTTCTTTCGTACTCTTGACGTTGCAACTCAAGTTCTTGACATTGACTTTATAACACTTCTTTCACAATAGCTCTATTTCTTTCATTATCTCGACATTCACTCTCCATCAGTTCTTGTGTCTTTGCAAGACGTGCCTTCAATGATTGGACATATTTTTGTGAGTACGTTTCTCTTTGACTTCGTGGTGATTTTGGTTCACATCTCATCCATTAAACATATGAATTTTTTCCCTAAAACAATCGCCATAATTTCTTCATCATTCATTAGTGTACTTGAGTTTTCTTGCTTTAGATTTAAGGCAACCATTTTTTCCTATATGATTCAAAACAAACAAATGAATATCATAAATATTAAAATATTTTAAATTAATATTATTTGAAAAAATATTTTAAATAATACTTACATATGCTTCACGTGCTGAATAATCTATCCAACCTTTTGTTGGATTTTATGTCCTAAAACTCGTAGATAGTAAATGTAAATAATTGACTGTCATCAATAAAGAGTTATCGATGTTGTTTCAATAAGTGTTATTGATTGTGTTGTATTCGTTTTGTCTTAATAACCCTAAATCTAATAAACTAACATCCTAGGCTATCTTATGAGTCTTGAACTATATGTGGTGACATATAGGGATCAATGTTCAAGATACAGCCTAAAGGGTCTATAGTATAAGGATAAGGTTGGGTACCTTGTCTTGATGACACTATGGATACGACTCACTTTGTATTTGATACAAATATAATGA
Source organism: Benincasa hispida (assembly GCF_009727055.1). Lineage (NCBI taxonomy): Eukaryota > Viridiplantae > Streptophyta > Magnoliopsida > Cucurbitales > Cucurbitaceae > Benincasa > Benincasa hispida. The sequence goes on from NC_052359.1 coordinate 55,795,241, forward strand.
TCCAATGCGTTCATGTAGGCAACATGCAAGTGTAGATATCCTATGCAATGAGTTTGCATAAGACCGGACTGCAAAATAGTAACCACTAGATATAACTCTATTGACTAGTTAGGTTACTATTTCAATAGGATAACCTAGAAAACTTAGTTTTAATCCTAAGTCAATTATAAATCTTGATCATTAGGGTTTGTCCTTTAATTTGTATAGGTGAGAGTGGCCAGTTCACCGACTCAATATGTCTACTATTTTGGGGACAAGACCGAGTGAAAAGCTGCAAACATAATAATAAAAGATGGATTTCACTCTTTCTCGACTTTAGGGTAAGTAGATAAGGGTTCCCTTAAGTGATGTCTTTGGAACTTGAACAAAGTGCCCTACCCTCTCACTGGTCCAAGGGGAGTTTCTGTTTAATGGCTGGACCATAAAAAGGTTGTTCATTAGAAGAGCCCCGGTACTTAAGGATACAGAGGTAACCCAAGGGTAAAATGGTAATTTGATCAAGCTGGTGTTACGAACACTCGTAAAGGACTAACTTGTTGTTATTGATCTATATTCGTGGACATAAAAATATATCTACAGTGAGAAGAGTGCAGTTATGGGCCTTTAGTGGAGTGTACTCACAATTAATGAATATTGATTAATGTGGTTAATGAGTTTAGCCAATCAATCTTATATCGTTGAAGCTTTTGATCTGTAGGTTCATGAGGTCTCCTTCCTAGCTCATAAAAAGAATTGAGGCAATTATGTCTTGAATAAGTTTGAAATGTCCAAATTCACTTAAGAAAATAATATAATGTAATGATACAATATAATATAAAGTTTATATTTTAATTAAACTTTATAACATAATTTAATTTTGGATATGATATAGAAAATAATTTATGGGAGAATTAGATATTTGAAGGAGCTCAAATATTAATATGAATAAGATTTGTATTGAAACTATAGGTTAAAATTAATGCATATTAGATGCGTATTAAAACTATAGGTTAATGAGAGAAATACAATTGAATATGATTCAAATACAGACAAATATTTGATATTTAGTTGAGTAAATAATTAATTGAAGAATTAATGAATTGTAATTAAATTTAATTAAATTAATTCTGAGAAATGTTTCATTTAAATATGATTTAAATGAAATCATTAATTAAATAAGATCTAATTAATTATTAAATTAATTTAATTTTTTTTAAATCAAACAATAACTCCCACATAGGAGAGTTATCTAAAACGTGGGATAGCTCCCATGTTTCCTCTCTCTATTAGCTAAACGATCTACTAGGAGAATGAAGGTGAAAAGCTCCTTTCTTTACAGAATCGTTATGTACACAAAAAAAAAAAATCTATAAAAAATTCTCCTATCATTTCCCTGTTGGGATTGGTGTCCTAAATCTCTTCGAAATCTTGTAGTTTGTAAACTTTGTATAAACATATTATTGTTAATAAAATAAGTGTTATTTTATTAGCATATACTCAATCCAATAAACTAAAATCCGAGGTTATTTCATGTAATTTAAACAAGTATGTAGAGACATACAAGTGGATCTTGTTTAAATAATAACCTAAACAGTTTGTAGTAGATGGATAAGGTGGGTACCTTATCCTTGTGACACTATGGATATGGCCCACTTTGTAGGTGTTACAAGGTTGTAAAGTGCTACAAATGATCTGATCTTGATCATTCATGTGGAGACATGTGAGCGGAGGTATCTATACAAAAATTTTGTATAAGACTGGACCACGAAATGATTAGTCTCTTTATATAACACCATTAATAATAGAGACTTACATTTTCACTAGGATGACCATAGGTGACATGACCTGAATCCTGAGTGAGTTGTGAACTCCTGCTCATGTTTGATTTGTATGGGTGAGAGTGACCAGATTGCCAACTCAACAAGCCTACCATTTTGGGGATTCGTCTGACTGGGGAGCTGGGAACACAGCTACACAAGACGGAATTCATTTCTTTCCCGATGCAGAGGCAAGCAGATAAATTGCTCCCTTAAGGGCTGATTCCTAGTCTTGAATATAGTGGTCACACTCTCTCCTGGCCCGAGAGTGCAGCTGTCAGTCTTTAGTGGAGTGATCGGCAGTTAACGAATGTTGGGTAATTTAATTAAAGTGTTTAATTAATTATCCGAGTATCATTGAAGCTTCAATCTACAAGTCCATAAGATCCTGTCTGTAGCTCAATAGGGATTTAATTGAGAATTAATTTTGGATTAATTTGAAGTGTTCAAATTAACTAAGAGAATTAATTATATAAGATATAATTAATTAAATTGATTATATATGTGATATAATTAATATAATGTATTTGATACATTATAATTTAAGGTAATATGAGAGGAATTTGAATATGATTCAAATACCAATTATATGAATGAGATTCATGTAATTAAAAATAAATATGATTTATATTGAGAGGAATACTTATATGAATCTTCATCCATATATTTGGAAATGATCGAAATATCAATTATATGGATGAGATTCATATAAGTAAATCTAATATAAATGTGATTTATATTAAATGTCATGTATTGTTGAGAGAAAATAAAATCTATAGTTTATATTGTATTTGATGCAATATAAACTATAGGTTATATGTTATTAATATATATATATATATATTATTAATTAAAGGAAATGAGTTACAACTCCCTCCCCTTATTCTCTCAATTTTTTTTTACGTGGGTTGTGATTAAGGTGGTTAGAGTTTTTTCATCTTCTTCCTCAATTCACTATGAGAGAAGAGTTCTCTCTTGAAAACAAAAATTAACAGAGAAAATAAGTTCTTCTCTTCCCTCTCCTCCTCTCCATCTCCTTTCTCTCTTCCAAGGATCCAAGCAAAGCCCTGCTTGAATCCTTTATCCTAAGAGAATGAAGGAACTCTTAAAGAAGAGTATCCATGAGCGCATTCAGATCTTTCCTATTTTATTATGACCGAATTACCACACACACATTCTAATAAATAAATATTTAATTTAACACTAATTAACGGCATTCTTTCACAAATAAAAAACAAGAGATTGAGTTCACATACTAGTTGAAGACTGTCTTCACAATGAACTCAACCTAGCAGAAGCAACACTCTACAATCTTTATCGCCCAGCAAAACAGTCGGCTATGGCAACATGATCGTCTACACGAACGGCAGCAAATGAACAAGCAGAAGCGGGGATGACACCATCACTTAGAGCCCTTGGTATTCTCGGAGTAAGAATCCAAAACATGGTCTTTGTTGAATTTGGTAGAGGAATGAGGAAAGGGTTGATCGTGTAGAACGACAAGCAAGTGGGAGAAGGCTATCATATAGCGGATGCTTATCATTTAAAGAAAGCTAAACGATCGTGTAGGTTTTACTAAGCGATTGTTTAGTAAATGGTAAGCGATCGTTTAGAAAACTCGGCATGCTAAGCGATCGTCTAGAAAAGCTAAGCGATCGTTTAGAAACTACATGTGATCGTTTAGACGCGGGGTGTGCAATCGTTTAAGCAATAGGGCGCTATCGTATAGGCTCTCAACTAAGCGATCAAAACGTTTTCACACCTTTTGCGATTTTTTCGAACTCCTTGCAAAATGAAACAAATTTTCATCTTATTCTTCAGTTACAATAACCGAATAATATTTTCCTACTAACACATGATTGAGGAGATGTTTTTGGTCAATTATCACATAATTAACCAATTAATTAATAAATGAATATAATCATATTATATTCTTACCCTATAGTTTGATATCACATATCTACTATAGTAATTTCTCCTCCACATGATATAAATCATATTTATATCTAAATTCCTCCAAAATAATGTATCTCATACATTTAATCAATTATATCATATATAATCAACCAGTTCAACTATCTCATATATAATCGAACTCCCTCTTGTCAATTTGAACATTTCAAACTGACCCAAAAACTGATTCTTGACTTTATCCAAGCTACCTAGGAGACCTAATGGACTTGTGGCTCGAAGCTCCAACGGTCCATGAATAGCTAACTAAACTCTTTAGCCACGAGATTCACCATCCATTAACTGTCAGGCATTCCACTAAAGACCAAAAACTGAACTCTTCTTACCATAAATATATTTCTGTGTCCATTGGATATAACCAATCATGAGTACGATGACCCTTCACAGATGCTCGTAAGTACAGTTGGGCCAATTTACTGTCTTGCCCCTGTAGTTACATCTCACTCCTTAAGTACCACTGATTCCTCTAATGAACAATACAACATAGTCCAACTATGTGTGAACACCTCTCGGGCCAAGAGAAGGTGTGTGTCGCCACATCGTTCAAGTCCTAGAATCAGCCCTTAAGGGAGCTATCTATCTACTTACCCTTGCTTCGGGGAAGGAGTGAATTCCATCTTGTGTAGCTAAGTTCCCAGCTCCCAAATCAGACGAGTCCCCAAAATGGTAGGGTTGAATAGGCGACCTGGCCACTCGCATCCATACAAATCAAAGGACCACCCTCAATGGCAGAAGTTCCCAACTCACTCTGAATTGAGGTCATGTTACCAATGGTCATCCTAGTGAAGTGATCTGTCATGAACGGTGTTATATAACGAGACGTTAACACTTCGTGGTCAAGTCTTATACAAACTCTTTGTATAGGACGCCCCCGCTCGCATGTCCCCTACACGAATGATCAAGATCAGACCATCTGTGACAAGTCACAATACTTGCGACCATTCCACAAAACAGGCCGCATCCGTAGCATTATCAGGATAAAGTTTCCCTCCTATATCCATATAGTATAGACCATTTTGGTTATCACTCAAGACATGATCCACTTGTATGTCACCACATACATGCTTAAGTTACATACAGATACCTAGAGATTTTATGTTTATTAGTTTGTGGTAAAGCAAATAAAACAAACAACTGAGCAAAATCAAGATGTCAAGTAAATATCATATATTATACAACACAAGCATTCGTACAAACTGTTTACAAACTACAAAACACGAGACTTTAGGGCATCAACCCCAACAGAGAATACAGAGGGTTCTTGAGTGATGGTGTCCATTCTTGAAGAGGAAGATCTACATGGAGAAGAAGTTCTGTTCATGACTTGTACGAGGGAATTCTTGAAAAAGGGGTTCTTCAAAGGTAAGGGTTTCTGAAACCTTAGGTATTTTATTTAGAGCATGCTATAATTTTTAAGAAAATGCATATCTTAATTTAGATTTTGAAATTTGCACTAGGGCTTTTATCCCTACAATTGGTATCAGAGCCATCTCGTAGATTTAATTTAGATTTTGAAATTTGCACTGGGTTTGGGCATTTATCATGTAATTCGAGTATTCTATAAGCATTCGTACAAACGGTTTACATTCCCCTACGTTTTTGGGCATTTAATCATGTAATTTGAGTATTCTATAAGTTTGTTTCTAGAATTAAGGTTGTTTGTGATGAAGAACGAGACTAATTTTGGCCAAAATGAAAGAACAATTTACGAACTGTCCAGAATTGGCTTCTGGTGTTGCAGCGTTGCAATGCTGCTCTCGGCATTGCAAGGCTATGACACATGTGACGCTAGGGTTTGCGTTGTGCATAGTTCAACTACAAGTCCAGGGTGGTTCAATTCTATTTGGTTGGTTCAAAGTGGTTTGGTTCAGTTTTGTACTAGGTTGGCTCGTGCAATGGGAGCTGCAGAGTTGTTTTTATGAAATAGATATTTTTTTAAAAAAAACTTGTATATAGTTCCTAAGATTAAAAGGAACTTTGTACCTATTTCTTGCTCAATTGAACATATGTATTTAGTTTCCTTTTCATTTAATGATGCGTTCATTATGAAAAATTGTGTGACTATTTGTTCAGCTAAATTAGAAAACAACTTGTATGTGTTAAGACAAACTAAAACTAAAACACTTTTAAATCATGAGATATTTAAAACTGCTAATATTCAAACAAAAATGCATAGAATTTCTCCAAGTAACAATAATACATATCTTTGGCATTTGAGATTAGGTCACATAAATCTCGATAGGATCGAGAGATTAGTAAATAATGGACTTCTAAGCGAGTTAGAAGATGATTTATTACCTCCATGTGAATCTTGAAGAAAACATGATTGAAAAACCTTTTAGTGGAAAATATTATAGAGCCAAAGAACCCTTAGAGCTCATACATTCAGATCTTTGTGGCCTAATGAATGTAAAAGCTCGAGAACAATACGAATACTTCATCTATTTCATAAATGATTATTTGAGGTATGGTTACTTTATACCTAATGGAACATAAGTTTGAAGCTCTTGAAAAGTTCAAAGAGTATAAGGCTGAAGTTGAAAACCTATTAGTTAAAACGATTAAAATACTTCGATCTGATCGGGATGGAGAGTACATGGATTTTGTATTATAATATTATGTGATAAAACATGGAATCCAATCCCAACTTCCAGCACCTGATACACCTCAGCAGAACGGTGTATCAGAAAGGAGAAATAGAATCTTGTTAGACATGGTTCGTTCTATGATGAGCTATGCTTAATTGCCTAGCTCATTTTAGGGGTATGCAGTAGAGACTGCAATTCACATCTTGAATAATGTTCCCTCGAAGAGTGTTTCTAAAACAACTTTTGAGTTATGGATAGGACATAAACCTAGTTTACGTTATGTTAGAATCTAGGGTTGTTCTGCACATGTGCTAGTGACAAATCTTAAGAAATTGAAACCTCGTTCAAGGTTATGCCAATTTATTGGTTACCCTAAGGAAACGAGAGGAGGTTTGTTCTACGATCCTCAAGAAAACAAGGTGTTTGTATCGACAAATGCTGCCTCCTTGGAGAAAGAGTAAGATCACATGAGAGATCATAAACCATAAAGTATGTTAATATTAAATGAATCTATTGAAGAGTCAACAAGAGTTGTTCATGAACTTGGTTCTTCATCAAGAGTTAATGAAAAAGCCAACATTTCAGGTTAGTCTCATCCTTCTCAATCGTTGAAAGTGCCTCGACGCAGTGGGAGGGTTATATCACAACCTGACCATTACTTGGGTTTAACTAAAATTCAGGTTGTCATACCAGAGGATGGCATTGAGGGTCCATTGTCCTATAAGCAAGTAATGAATGATGTAGACACGACCCAATGGGTCAAAGCCATGGACCTTGAAATGGAGTCTATGTACTTCAATTTAGTATGGAAACTTGTAGGTCTACCTGAAAAGATTAAACCCATAGAGTGTAAAAGGATCTATAAAAGAAAGCGAGATGTAGCTAGAAAGGTACAGATCTTCAAAGCTAAACTTGTAACAAAGGGTTATACCTAAAAGGAAGGGATTGACTATGAGGAAAATTTTTCCCCTATTGCTATACTTAAGTCTATAAGAATTCTCTTATCCATAGCCATATATTATGACTATGAGATATGGCAAATGGATGTCAAGACTGCCTTTCTGAATGGCAATCTTAAAGAGAGCATCTTTATGTCTTAGCCCGAGGGGTTCGTAGCCCAAGGTCATGAGCAAAACATTTGCAAGCTGAATCGATTCATTTATGGGTTGAAACAGACATCCAGATCTTAGAACATTAGATTTGATATTGCGATAAATTTTTTTATTTTGATTAGAACGTTGATAAACTTTGTGTCTACAAGAAAATCATTAACGATAAAGTAGCTTTCTTAGTACTTTAGCAAATAATATGCTACTCTTTGGAAATGATGTAAAGTACCTTACTGATATTAAAAAATAGCTAGTACTCCAATTCCAAATGAAAGATTTGGGAGAGACACAGTATGTTCTTGGGATACAAATTATAAGGGATTGTAAGAACAGAACGATGGCTCTATCTCAAGCAACTTATATCAACAAAATGTTGACTCAATATTCAATGTAGAACTCTGAGAATGGTTTATTACCTTTCAAGCATGAGGTTCACTTGTCTAAGGAACAATGTCCTAAGACACCTCAAGAAATTGAGAATATGAGACGTATTCTCTATACCTTAGTTGTGGGCAGCTTAATGTACGTTATGCTCTGCACTAGGCCAGATATTTGTTATGCAGTGGGAATAGTCAATAGTTACCAATCTAATTGAGGGTCCATTGTCCTATAACCATAGTCCAATGGTTAAGAACATCCTCAAGTATCTTAGGAGAACGAAGGACTTCATGCTGATGTATGGAGCTAAAGATTTGATCCTTACAGGATGCACTGATTCTGATTTCCAAACTGACAAGGATTCTAGGAAATCTACATCAAGATCAATGTTCACCCTGAATGGAGGATCTGTAGTATGGCGTAGCATTAAACAATGATGCATTGTAGGTTTAATTTAATTAATTGAATTAAAACTATAGGTTATGTGAGAGATGTTTCATTTAAATATGATTAAAATGAAATCATTAATTAAATAAGATTTAATTAATTATTAATTTAATTAACTATTAAATAAATTAAATTTTATTTTTTTAAATCAAACAATAACTCCCACATAGGGGGTTATCTAAAACGTAGGTAGATAAACGATCTACAAAACAAATATATGGCCTATTAATTAAACGATCTGCAAAAATTGGTTAAACGATTTTGTTTTTGGTTAGATAACCCCAATTTTGAAGAATGAAGGTGAAAATCATTGATTATATGAATTGATTATTTCGTTTTAGAAATAAACCCAATAAACTAAAATATCCATGACTATTACATGAGTACTTGAACTTTATGTGGATACAGAAGAGTGTATCAGGTTTGAGTAAATAGTCAAAATGATCTATAGTATACGAATAAGATTGGGTGCCTTATTCTGGTAACACTATTGGATGTGGCCCACTCTGTAGTTGTTACAAGGAGTTGTAAAGTGCTAAAAACGAAGTGATCCTGATTCACTCATGTTGACATGAGGAGTGGGAGCATCCTGTACAATGAGTTTGCATAAGATCGGACCAAGAAATAAGTCACTCTTACTTTATAACGTTGTTTATTGTTTAAGACTGACTACTTCATAGCGATGACCTAAGTAACTTAACCTTAATCCTTAGTTAACTATGAATTCCTGTTTATTCGGGATTATCCTTAGATTTGCATAGGTGAAGGTTGGCTCAACAGCACCAGCTCAATAAGCCTCCCATTTCAGGGGTAAGACTAGGTAGATAGTTGGGGACATAGGGTGTAAGACGAATTCACTCCTACCCGCTTTTAGGGATAATAGAGAGGTTGTTCCCCTAAGTGCTAATTTTGAGTCTTGAACAAGGGGTCTCACCCTCTCATTGGCCCGAGAGGATTCTATATGTTGTTGTATCACAAACAAATTGTTCATTAGAGGATCAGTGGAACTTAAGGAACAACAGGTAATCTCGGGAAGTAAAATAGTCATTTGACCCAGTCGTTATTACGATCCACCTATGAAGGGTTAACTCACTAATTATGGTTATATCGAGTGGACACAATATATCTACAGTGAGGGGGAGTACAACTACTTGACTTTATGGAGTGACCCGGTAGTTAATGAATGGGAGTTAATTCGGTGTAAAAAGTTTAGCTAATTAATCTCGGTCGTTAGAGTCCATGATCTGTAGGTCCATTAGGTCCCCTACTAGCTAACAAACGGATTAGTCTTAGAATAGTGTGATAAGTTGATCTGAAACGTTCAAATTCGAATTAAGGGAATCAGTAATTATATGTGATATAATTACATGTTTAATTTTAGAATTAAATGTAATTGGAGAATCGATTAATATATAAATATAATTTAAATATTAATTTCATGAATAGGGATTCATGGTGATGGATTTGGTGACAAATTAATTTAATATTTGATATTAAATTAATAGAATTAATTAAATTATCTAATTAATTATTAATTATTAATTTTATTAGAAAGATTGATTATTGAATTAATTTTTGTAAAATTAATAAAGTTTCAATTTTAATCAAAGAATTAAAATTGAAAAAAAGTTTTGTTTTTTAAAATCAATTGCAAAACCAAAAGGGAAATTGAAAAATGAGAAAATCTCAATATGGGATTTTCCCAATTTCAAGCAAGAAGTTTGGTCACCTTCTTACACATAATTCCACCACCAAATTTAAGGAGTAGCTGGAATCACTTCAAGTGATCAGTTTGCATGAGAGTCATGTAATAAAAACACTCTTGATTGGGTAGAAAAAGATGATGCAATTGCTGAATTGCTAAGTTTTTTAAGGTTGAAGAAGTTATTCTTCAACAAGTTGAAAAACCAGAAAACCTCTCCTCCAATTTCCTAAGTTAAGCTTGTTTTGAGTCCCATAACTCAATCTAAGACTCCTAAAGAATAGTAGGGAAGCTCTAATCGTGGTCCACAGCAAGAATTAGAGAAGATTGCAGCTGAATTTTGAGTTTGAAGAGGATCTTCAAAGGTATGTGTTGAAACCCTCTTAATACCCTATGAACATGCTTATTTTGATGTCAAAATTGAGGAATTAGAATGCTTAATGATCTTGTTTTCTTCCGCTGCATGTTTCTATATTCCATTAATTTTATGTTTATGTCTAATGGTTAATTTTAGACACATGATGAACATTTGCTTTTTGTTGAGTTTTAAAAGAAAATGATTTAAAAGAATATTATTATATTATATTATATTTGGTCTAGTTAGTTTAAATCTCCACCATTTACCAATATCCAGTGGCCAAAACTAAATGCGCTTTCCAACATTTTTTCTCTCTATTTAAACCCATCTTCTCTCCCAAATTTCGACAATTTTCATTGTTTTTCAATTCTCTATAGATACAAAGTCTCCATTGTTGCTCTTTCCAAGCTTCAATGTTCTTCTTTTTTCATCTTATTCTAAAGGTATTTATGTATGATGAGGATTGATTTATTGTGAGCTCAAAATTCGTAAATCCACTCTTTTAGAGAGTTTTTCATGTGTGTTCTTTAATTTTTCCATACATTTTGTAAGGGTTGCTCTTGATCTGTAAAAAGAGCAGTTGTAACGGTTTGATCCTAATCCGTGGAAAGGATTGAGTTTACTCTTAAACTCGCAAAAAGAGCGGTATAGTAGTTTGGCTCTAATCCGTGGAAAGTGTCGTGAGATTCTATTCAAAATCTCAAGAGGCGCTTGAGAAAGCGGATGTAGGTTGAATTTAACCGAACCTCTATAAAAATCTCCTGTATTAATTTCTCTATCCCTATATTACTTTAATTTTTCAATTATATTGTGTTATTATAGTTTATCACATTAAATTAATTGCAATATTTGTTCTTGAAATTTATTGTTCATATTTGTTTACTTTGATTGGTAGTTCTTTAATTTGTGTATCTTTTACCAATCTTATTATTAGATTTAAATAGAGTGCTTAAAGTGTTAGTTTTAATTTATTGATTATTTTGTATTCAATTTATTGTTTAAATTACTTTTTAGCAAAAAGTTTATTAATTTGCTTAATTTGGTCCACTTAGTGAAAAAGTTTTAATTAGTTTTAAGAAACTTTATTCACCCCTCTAGAATTGCTAATACCAATCATACAATTGGTATTAGAGGAAGGCCACTCTTGATATATTGTTATTATTTTTATATCAAAACCTATTTCATTTAATACTTATTAGTTGAGTTATTTACTCCAACAATTGGTATTAAAGGACTCTATTTTGATAAAATTATTTTTCAAATACTATTTTGGTACTAAAAGTATCTTATTAATATTTTGAAATTTTTATTTGAAAGCTTAATTGCTAGAACTTTATGGCAACTTTAGAAGGTCAATGTGTTGACACACCTCATTTCTTTAATGGTAAAATTTTTTATATTTGAAAAAAAAAAAAGAATGAAAATATTTCTATTTGCTATTGATTTTAATATCTTGTATGTTTGTGAACATAATTTGTCTAAATTAAAATAGAATGATAAATTGCTCTCTTTTAATACCCAAGCCATAAATATCATATATAATGCTTTAGGTAGTAAAGTATGTGATAAAATTGAATAATTAGATTATGCAAATGATATTTGAAAATTTCCTGACAATATATATAGTGTAGAAATTTCTTTTTGTACTACTAATGATTTATTTGATGTGAAGGAGAATTATAATTCTCAAAATGGAGGAAAAATTCATGAAGTGAAAAATGAAAAATGTAATGGATCCTCTTTGTGCATAATGGTCCATTCAGATAAAGATTTCAGTGGTGAGAGTGATGTAAATGAGGTAATTCATATCCCTTTCTTATGATGAATTATATGCTGTGTTTGAAGATATGCAACATGATTTAGAAAAGTTTAGCTCTAAGTATGTAAAACTATTAAAGAAGTATAAGACATTATTTATTGAAAATAAATCTTTGATAGACGAAAATACATGTTTAAAAAATAGAGCAACTAATGATGTTTTGCATGATGATAGATCTTGTGATGATAAGAAATGTGTCTTGAATTATAGAATCAAGTTTCTTGAAAAAAGAGAATGAAGAATTTAAATCTTTATCTTGTGAATTGAAACGTGAAGTGAATGGCTTCAAAAATGAAAATGATAAATTTAGATCTTGTTCTTTGGAATTGAAAAATGAAATTGCTAGTTTGAAAGATCAACTTTTCTATTTAGAAAATAGCAATACTTATTTAGAAAATTAGAAAAGTTCTTTTTTGATAAGATTAAATTTCTTGAATGTGATAGTCATGAGAAAAATGATCTCTTGCAAATGTTAAAAGAGAAAGAATTGCTCGTTACTAAAGAGCTTAAACTCGCAAAAGAGTCTCTTAAGAAATTAACTATAGGTGCACAAAAATTAGATAAAGATAAACCTTTGAATGACAAAAAGGGATTAGCCTATATGAATGAAGATTGTTCATCTACTTCTAAAAGCACTACTTTTGTTAAAGTCATCCCTTAAATGTCTCGAGATGTTTTGCCTAGTGTGTCTAATTTTGTTGATTCTAAATTTGTGCCAAAATATGAAAAAGTTCAACATAGTCATGGGAATCCAAAATTGGTGCATAACATAATTCATGCTAGATCAAAATATTTCATAATGTGAAGTTTGTGCCTAAACATGTTCATAAAAAATCTAAATGTAGTTCTAAATTTGATATTCATCTAAATGCTAGAGATATTAATGTGAAATCAAAATTTGTGCCTACTTGTTATTTTTGTGGACTTAAAGGTCATATTAGACCAAATTATTTTAGATCGAAAAATGCTCCAAACAAGAATTTCCTTAATAGAAATACTTGTTATTTGTCAAAAGTCAATGCTAGTATTGTTAGAACTAATTGGAAATGGGTTCCAAAGTCATTGTTTACTAACCATGAAAAACCCAAAAAATAAGTACCAAAATCTTTTGGTTGAGATTTGTAGGTATGATTCAAGAAGCAAATGTTGCTCAGAATTCAGATGAGGAATTAATTTAAATTGGAGCGACTAGTATGGCTTGCTTGAATCCAACAAAAGAAAATAGCTTATTTGGTAACTTTTTTTATTATTCTTGAGATAATTATCCTTTTGGTATATTTATGGAAAATATATCTCTCGAATAGTTTTGAATGGTTAAAATTTGAGATCTTATGAAATACTTTGATTATTGGTTTTAATGCCCTGAGAAACGATTATATATCTATCTATTTGGCATTTGTCTTTATTGCTTATACATTGGCTTTTTGGTCGACTACTCTATCCTTGTGTTTTTCTTGGCAAGCATTGATGAAAAAGATAGTAAATTTTGCAAAAGATTGCAATTGTGATTAAGATATGTTTATTTTTTTTTTTTATTAAAATTGATTAAACTTTTATTTAAATGCATTTTGAGCATGAGTTATATGTATTCAATGAGTTTGTTGCTAAAAATATTTTATTTTCTTGATTTCCATTAGCATGTTTATTCAAAATTGGTATGAATTTTATTTGTAATGCTACAAATACCTATATTTATCTTAATATTCTCTGTGTGGCATAATAGGTGATAATATTATTTTACTATTATTTGGTATCATTATTTGCTTTTCAACATTTAGTACTTATCCTTATAATATTTGCTATTTTGGTATTTTAATTTTACTTGAATGGTTTTATCTCCTTGAAATTTATTAATTTTATGTTTGAATGAAATTTATTCTCATATTTCTTTTATTGTTGTGTATCCCATATATGCATATTGTTTATCCTTTTAGGGGGAGTTATTGTATTTGGAGTAAAAATATATTTTGAAATTTATTTGGAGTAAAAATATATTTTGAAATTTTACTTGATATTTCTACCCTCAGGTTGAGTAATGTGCTAAACGTCTTTTTGTCTCTTATTGAGGGAGTGTTCAATTGATTTTAAAAGGAGGAGAACATGGTGAAATTGATCTTGAATAAAATTAACTTGAGTTTGGTTGATTCTTCATAATTTCTCTTGAATATATAATGTTGCTTGTTATTTTTTTTCTTAGAACTCATGTTAACAGGAGAAAAAAATATAAAAATTAGTTGTTCATGATTTTAGGAGAAGTCTTCATGTCTATATTATTTTTCTTAATTGTCCTTTTTTTATTGATTTCAAAAGGGGGAGAGGTAATAAGAAAAATGAAAGCATGTTATTAATGAAATATTCATTGTTTTCAAGTGAATTGAAATTATGTATGAGTATTGATTATTTTTCAAGTACATATTTCATATCACATACCTCTTTGAATTTCATTTTTCATTTGTTGTTTGTAATCATCAAAAAGGGGAAATTGTTAGCTTTTTTGCCCTTAATCACAAATTAATTAATTAATTAATATTTTGATGATAACAAACATGCTCTTATTCAATAACAATTTTAGTGTTTTTAAGTGTCCGTTGCATAGAGCTCAAAATAATGATTCTAACACAATTTGAATCACTTAAATCGGAGCTCGAACAAAGAAGACATAAGCGAAACAAGCTTAACGAAAAAAATTTGAGCTAATGACGTGGCGGATTATTTTTCATCCAAATCTTCCAATTGAAAGGTGCCACTTGGAGCAATGGAAGAGATACACATAGTGGACTTTTGATTTTTGGATTGGTTTTAAAAAGAAAATAAATCTAATAATATTTTATGTTGATGTGTAACTACTAGTTTTGGACACATGATGCGTATTTGCTTTTCATTGGGTTTAAAAAAAATGATTTAAAGAAATATTATTATATTGTATTATGTTTGTGTTTAACAATTAGTTGAGTTTAAATCTCCACCATTTAATTTTCTTTTACCAATATCCAATGGCCAAAATTAAAGGTGGTTTCCAACACTTTCTCTCTCTATTTAAATCCATCTTCTTTCCCAAATTTCAACCACTTTCATTATTTTTCAATCCTCCATAAAATACAAAGTCTCCATCGTTGCTCTCTCCAAGCTTCCATTTTCTTTTTTTTTTCATCATATTCTTGAGAGAGATATATGTATGATGAGGATTGATTTGTTGTGAGCTAAAAATTTGTAAATCCACCCTTTTAGAGTATATTCTCTATTTTTTTTTCCAAACATTTTGTAAGGGTTACTCTTAATCTGTAAAAAGAGCAGTTGTAACGGTTTGGTATTAATCCATGAAAATGATTGAGTTTGCTCTTAAACTCGCATAAAATCGGTGTAGCAATTTGGCTCTAATCCTTGGAAAGAGTCGTGAGATCCTTATTCAAAATCTCAAGAGGCGTTTGAGAAAACGGATGTAAGTTGAGTTTGACCGAACCACTATATAAATCTCTAATGTTAATTTCTCTATCCGTATACTACTTTAATTTTGCAATTATATTGTATTATTATAGTTTATTACATGAAATTAATTGCAATATTTGTTCTTGAAATTTATTGTTCATATTTGTTTACTTTGACTGATAATTCTTTAATTTGTGTATCTTTTACCAATCTTATTATTAAAATTAAATGGAGTATTTAAAAGTGTTAGTTTTAATTTATTGGATTGAATTTATTGTTTAAATTACTTTTTAGCAAAGAAATTTATTAACTTACTTAATTGAATCCACTTAGTGAAAAATGTTTTAATTAGTTTTAAGGAATCCTATTTATCCCTCCAAGGTCGCCATACTAATCCTATAGAATATATTTACATAGATGGTTTAATTTTGAATTTATTTTAAAAAAAAATAAAATGAATACAGTTATAAATCGCGAACCAATGGACTAAATTAATTCACTTATAAAGTTTATAATTTAAATTAATATAATTATTAGGTTGAGCTTTCAAACAAAAATTAGAGATTATTATATAATAATAATAATAGATACCCATTAGTGTCATGCTTAGTGTCCAATGCCAAGTGTCATTTTCTCATTATCACATATGTTGGCTATGTCTCATTCAACCACCTATGCATAGTGTTCAAGTGTGTCACTTCCTACTTGCCAAACTTTCCTATAAATAAGTGGTCATTTATGGATTTTGTAGAGATATATACATTGGTTGAAACTCCACCAATTTTGGAGAAAGTGGAGATTTTTTAAGAAATTTCCTATTTCCTATTATTTTATTTATTTATCATTATTTTATTTTATTTGTTTATATATTTATTTTAATATTATATTTATTAATATTTGTGTTCCCTTTGTGCCTCATTTTTTCCTGCAAATTCACAACACGTTTACAGCACGAGCTCTTGGCGTTTCCCCCGCTAAAGGTAGGTCCTAAAGATATGTTGGTTTTGCCCTTTTTGTTATAATTAATAAATTAAATGTTGTTTTATATATTTGATATATATTAAATTTATAATATTTTGTAATAGTATTAGTATGAAAAATATTACAAAATTAGAATTTGTAGCATTTGATATTAATGGTAATAATTATTTATTATTAGTGCTTGCTGCGAAAATACACCTAGATGGGATAAAAATATGATCATCAAAAGACAATTTTTTTTCAAAAGCTCGTCGTAAATAGATGGCTTGAGGGTCCATAATTTTAAATCAATACGTTAGAGAAGACATTTTTCTACATTTCGGCTTCTGTAGTAGCAATATCGAGAGAAATATTTTAAAAGTATTTTGTACTCGTCTGATGTCTTCTCATGGCCAAATGAAATAATGAATTGTTGATTAAAAAAAATATGAATTTCAGCCAACTAGAGCAACATTCTCTAAGTGAATGTTGTAAATTTTAAATCATGGATGAAAAGTCATGAATCTCGACCAGCTAAAACAATAACATTCCTTGAAGTGAATACTATGAATTTTAATAATCGTGGTTGAGATCGTAGTCATGGTCGAGGTCATGACCGTGACAGAAGAAGAAATAATTATTATTTTAGTGGTGGTCATTCTAATAATTTAAATTTCAAAAGAACCACACAAAATGATGATCACAAAAGAAAAGCTCCACAAGATAAGAATTCAAAAAATGTGCAAATAAATGCTTCCGATGCGGAATGACTGGACATTGGTCACGTACCTATCGTACATCAAAATATTTAATTGATCTCCATCAAGCCTTCTTGAAGGAAAAAAATGTGGAAGTAAATTTTACATACCAAGATAATGACATATTTGACCAATCCCATATGAAAAATTTGGATGTGCCAGACTTCTTTGAATTTCTTGAAGAGAAAATCGATAGAATTAATGAAACATCAGGTGCCTTCTTTGACTTTGAAAATATCTAGATTTAATGTTGTTTTTTTTTCTTTTTCATCTCCATGTTTTTTTTTCTTCTCTTAATAGATGTTAACCTTTGTTATTCCAAATGTTGTTTGTCTTATTGTAATTATTATTTTTTTTTTTAATGAAGAAATCTGGATCATTTTTATATATTGGATGACTAAAAATTGAGTAAAAAAGATCTATATCTCGCAGACAATGCAACTACATATTCAATATTTACAAGTAGAACATATTTTTTCAAACAGACAATGTTGGAAACAAAAATCAATACAATATCAAGTTCTGCAAATTTGATTGAAGGATTTGGAAAAGAAAATATTATTTTACCTAGAGGAACAAAATTTATAATTAATAATGCATTGTTCTCTAGTCAATCAAAGATAAATCTACTTGGTTTTAAAGATAGACGTTGGAATGGTTATCATATTGAGACTGATAGTAAGAATAATATGGAATATTTATATATCATATCCACTGTCTCAAATGAAAAACATATATTGGAAGAGTTGGCTGCTTTATCTTCTGGATTGTATTACATTCATATACGAATAATTGAAACATATACAACAATGAACCTGAAGTTCATGAATCCAGACATATTTACAATTTGGCATGATCGATTGGGTCATTCAGTATCTCTAATGATGAAGAGATTATTGAGAATTCAAATGGACACCTATTGAAGAGCCAGAAGATTGTTCAATCTAATGAATTATCGTGTGATGCTTGCTCTCAAGGAAAATTGATAATTAGACTATCACCAGTTAAGGTGGGGACTGAATCACCTACATTTTTAAAACGAATTTATGGTGATATATGTGGATCCATTAACCCACTAAGTAGACCATTTAGATATTTTATAGTATTAATAGATGCATCCAGCAGATGGTCACATGTGTACTTATTATCAAGTCGAAATCTTGCATTTGCAAGATTACTTACTCAAATATTTAGGTTAAGAGCACAATTTCCTGATTATACAATTAAGATATCATCTTGATAATGCTGGTGAATTTACATCCTAGACTTTTGATAATTATTGTATGTCAATTGGGATAAATGTTGAACATCCTGTAGCTCATGTTTATACACAAAATGGTTTAGCAGAATCATTTATAAAACGTTTGCAATTAATTGCAAGACTATTACTTATGAGAGTTAAGCTTCCTTCATCTGTATAAGGACATGCTATCTTGCATGCAACATCACTTGTACACATTAGGCCAGTAGCTTATCATAAGTACTCACCATTACAATTAGCTTATGATTATAAGCCAAATATTTTCCATCTGAGAATTTTTGGATGTGCAGTATATGTTCCAATTATTTCACCACAATGCATTAAGATGGGTCATCAAAGGAGGTTAGGAATATATATTGGATATGATTCCCCATCAATTATCAAATATTTTGAACCCTTGACGAGTGATGTATTTACTGCACGATTTGTTGATTGTCATTTTAATGAGACAAATTTTCCAACATTAGGGGGAGGAATTAAGAAGTTGGAAAAAGAAATTACATGGAATGCATCATTATTGTCTCATTTAGATCCCCGTATAGATCAATGTGAATTTGAAATTCAGAAAATAATTCATTTGCAAAATATAGCAAATCAATTATCAGATGTATTTATAGATGCAAAGAAAGTAACTAAGTCACATATACTAGCTGCAAATGTTCCATTAAAAATTGATATCCCAACACAACAAGTTATCACTAATGATTCTGGAACACGCCAGAAGCGTGGAAGACCGTTCCAAAGATAAAAATCCTCGAAAACGAAAAATAATTAATAGTAAAAAAGACTTGGTTGAGGATGTAAATATCTATAAAGAAATCTTCGACATGACTAGTGAGGAAGGTGAAATACCTAAAAATAATAATGAGATTTCAATCAACTATATTATAATAGGAAAAAGATGAAATCGAACTAATGTAATTATTGACAATATTTTTGCATATAATGTTGCTCTTGATATTATATCTGACAATGAGGATCTTAAAACAAAATCTATTGAAGAATGTCGACATAGAAACGATTGGCTTCAGTGGAAAGAAGAAATTGAGGTAGAATTAAACTCACTTTCAAAACATCAGGTTTTTGGATCTGTAGTCCAAACACCAAAAGGTGTTAAACATGTGAGATACAAATGAGTATTTATGAGGAAAAGAAATGAAAATAATGAGGTCATAAGATATAAAGCAAAACTAGTTGTACGAGGTTTTTCACAAAGACCTGGTATTGATTTTGAGGAGACATATTCTTCGATGGTAGATGTAATTACATTAAGATATTTAATTGGCTTGACTGTATATAAAAGTCTGAATATGCATCTTATGGATATAGTCACAGCATTTTTGTATGAATCTCTTGATAATAATATTTATATGAGAATCCTATAAGGATTTAAGGTACATGAAACATATAAATCAAATTCTCGGGAATTATATTCCATAAAGTTACAGGGATCGCTATATGGACTGAAACAATCAAGACGAATGTGGTACAATTGCTTGAGTGGATATTTATTGAAAGAAAGATATCAAAATAATCCAATATGTTCATGTATTTTTATAAAGAAATCACAATCGGGATTTGCTATTATAACTATATATATTGATGATTTAAATATAATTTGAACTCTTGAAGAGCTTTTAAAGGCAATAGAATATCTTAAGAAAGAATTTAAGATGAAAGATCTCAGAAAGACAAAATTTTGTCTCGGTTTGCAAATTGAGCATTTAGCAGATGAGATATTTATTCATCTGCCATCTTATACAGGAAAAGTTTTGAAAAGATTTTATATGGACAAAGCACATCCATTGAACATTCCAATGGAAGTTTGTTCACTAGATGTGAAGAAAGATATATTTCGACCTCGAGATGATAATGAAGAACTTCTTGGTTATGAAGTAGCATATCTTAGTGCAATTGATTCACTTATGTATCTTGGTAATAATACAAGACCAAATATTGCATTTTTAGTAAATTTATTAGCAAGATATAGTTCTTCTCCAACAAAAGACATTGGATCAAAGTTAAACATATACTCTGTTATCTCTGAAGAACAATCGATATGGGTTTGCTTTATTCAAATAAATCAAATTTTGGTCTAGTTGATTTTGCAGATTTTGGATATTTATTTGATCCACACAAAGCTAGATCTCAATCAGGTTATCTATTCACATATGGAAGTACTATTGTATCGTGGCGGTCAGTGAAACAGACCATAACAACCACTTTCTCAAATCATGCTAAAATTCTTGCAATTGACGAGACTATTCGAGAATGTATATGGCTAAGATCAATGACTCAGCACATTCGTGAAACATATGGTTTATCTTCTAGTAAAATTCTTTCAATGATATTATACGAAGACAACACAGCATGCATATCACAAATCAAAGAAGGATATACTAAAGGAGATAGAATAAAACATATTTCACTTAAACTTTTCTACACTCATGATCCTTGAAGAAAATGACGACATCATTGTACAACAAATTTGTTCGAAAGATAATCTGGCAGACCTATTTATAAAAGCATTATCTACCATAACCTTCGAAAAATTGGTACACAATATTGGAATGCGGTGACTCGGAGATCTTAAGTGATATTTTCATGAGGGGAGTAAATATATTCTTTTGAAAGTATAAATTATATGAAATATATACTCTTTTTCCTTCACTAAGATTTTTTTTTCCATGTGTTTTTTTCCTAATAAGGTTTTAATGAGGCATATTTCATATATATAATAGCCATCTAAGGTGAGTATTATAAATATTATATAATAATAATAGATGTCATTAGTGTCATGTTTAGTGTCCAATGCCAAGTGTGATTTTCTCATTACCACATGTGTTGGCTATGTGTCATTCAACCACCTATACATAGTATCCAAGTGTGTTACTTTCTACTTGCCAAACTTTCCTATAAATAAGTGATCATTTGTGGATTTTGTAGAGATATATACATTGGTTGAAATTCCACTAATTTCGGAGAAAGTGGAGATTTTTAAGAAATTTCCTATTTTCTATTATTTTATTTATTTATTTATTTATATATTTATTAATATTTGTGTTCCCTTTATGCCTCGTTTTTCTCCACAAATTCACAACGGGGACAATTTTTTCTTTTTTCTTTATTTTTTGTCCATGTGCATACACCTTCCACGAATAAGCCTTTTTTTTTTTTTCCTGATCTTCATTTGTGGAATATTCAACTTTATTTTATACCTACCTTTAAAAAAACAAAAATTGCACACATTCCCACGTCATGATTTTGTTCGGAGAACTAGTTTTAACCACTACATATTTTTTTAACTCTACAGGGAAAAAAAAATCCATTTGTTCATTTTTGATGGCCCCATTTTTTCTTCTCTCTTTTCTTTTTCTTTTTGGGTTGGCCCTTTTGTGTACAATTTGATATGTAAAAAGCAAAATGATTTTTTATTTTTTATATTCGAAATAAGGACGATAATAGCTTGCTTTATGCGATATTTATTTTGACATGAAAACATGTAATAGTTTGAAGTTTATTTTTTAAAATTAAACCTATCAATACTAGTTTTATCTCTAAATTTTTTTTTTTATTATCTATTTTTCACTTATGATTTAAAACATGTTTTGAGAATTAAAAAAAGTAGTTTTAAATTGTTTTTACTTTTAGAATTTTGCTAATAATTCAATCATTGTATTTAAGAAATATGCAAATCTTTGTAAGAAACGTGGATAAAATAGACTTAATTTTTAAAAATAAAAATAAAAAATGGGACATAAAATAATTGAATGAATGTATGAAAAAAATATCTTTAGAATATAGAGATTATTAGTTTTTCTTTTTTAAAAAAATATATTAAATATTATTTTATAGGTCATGATCCAAAATAAGTACACCATGTACCAACTCAATAAGATAATTTGGAAAACAACTGGCCTTTACTTTAAATTTTAATTTCCATACTTTAGATATTCCATCAATATTAACGAAAAGTTGACTTAAGAGTAAACATATGCTTTTTTTAGTATACAACAATTATAGGATAGAAATTTATGACCGATTGATAACATTCTCATTTCTTTTTTTTTTTTCTTGTTTACTTTTCTGGTTTGATTTTCCCTATTTCTTATTTTTTAAGAACTATAAACAGAAATATATTTGGTAATTATTTCGACTTCTTGTTTTTTAGAAAAAAAAAAACAGAAACAAAAAATGAGAACGTTATCAAACAAATCCTTAGAATTTTCAATCTAAAAAAAATGGGTATATCATGTCAATTTTTATTGTACTATCCTCATGCTAGCATGAATATATAATTTTTGAAAGCATATAGATTTTAATAAATGTAAAATATATATGAAAAGAATAATCAAGCACGACGAAAAGTTTTATAAATTTTAAATAAATAATAAATAAATAAAGTGGAGAGATGACGAAAGAAAGGAAAGAGCCAAAAGTGTTATAGAAATTAGACGTCTTTTCCCAATTTAATAGTTTGTATCATATTGGAGATGGAAGTTAGAACTCTTCAATGTCATTTTTTTTTTAACCTAAGTACAACCACTCGTGGTAATTGACATTTATACTTTTCTTAGAAAGTCAAAAATTCGATTTTTCATTACTTTAATTGTTGTACTAAAAAAAGTCAATAGACACAACTAAGAAGGATTATCTTCTATCCAAATCACTATCATGATTCATGGTTTCTACGTATTACTATTAATCTTTCAAATTAAATAATCTTTATGGTGTAATCAAATTAGTTGTGAAAACCTAATCTAGCATAGCATAGCCAACAAAAAGTTTGTTTTATTTTTCATTTTTCTATTGTTTTGTCTGCCATGAGATTATTGATAACCTTTTAATTCATTATGAGTTGACTCTTAGTCTTTATTAATTTATAAAATTATAAGTGCATATAATTGGCTTTGGCACATAATTTATGAATCTAAAAAAAACACAGTTATATATATATATATAAATCGTGTGTTGAGAAATGGTTTTATCCATAGAACGTCTATAAAAACATAATTGATACATTGGTAAAATATTGTATAGAAATTGGGAATCCTAAGTTCAAAATCTATGTGTTCTAGAGAAGCAATTAAATTGGACTAAGATTTGAACAAGGCTTAAACTTATTATTATCTTTTTTTAAAAAAAAACACTAATTTAGACTTATCGTTTATAAAAGTTGAGTTGCCTCATTGACCACGAGTCAAGACTTATAATCTCATACTTTAAATAGATATTTTTTTTTAAAAAAAAAAACACCATTCTCATAATTCATCTATTAAGTGTCAAGTTAGATCTCTCGTCAAACCAGATGAGACGATATGACTATTAATTTCAAAAGCGAGACTAAAGGACTTATTTTACTATTCTAACTATAGTCACAAATACGAGATGAAAATTAATACATCAATAAAAAAAATTAAAATTTGAAGATGATTAAATTACCCATATATCCTTTACACAACTTAAAGTCAAGCAACAAATTTCTCATATTCTTTTGAATAAATCTCAAATTATCAAACTAAATCTAAGAAATTATTAGAAAAACCAAAAAAGAAAGAACCATTTACACAAAAACCAAAGTTTCATCACCATAGATATTAGTCTCGTGAGGTCCCCATAACCCTCTCTTTTTCTAAATCTTTATTGTCTTCATAAATAACATCCTCAAAGGCACATTTTGATGGGCAGTTTCTATGATTTTCATTATCTAAGATCTCAAAATCAATTTAAAAGAAATAAGCAAAAAAGCTACAAGTGGCAATTGTGAATCCTTTCATTTGTATCACTAACTAATTTGTCACATTGAAAAAGACTTCAAAGCCCTTTTTATTTTCCATGTTATGTGGGCCAAATGACAAGGATTTTTGTCTCTGTCTTTTTGTTTTTTGGGTAGCTAGGAGCCCCAGTTAACATAAAAACAAGAGCATCTGATCACCAACAACTCATTTTCAATTATCATAATGATATAAACACTATTATTCCCTTTCTTATCCACAATCACATGAACCTCCTGAGGTTCTTTATCCTTTCCTCAAAGAAATGAAGATCCCAAAATAAATTTACTTTCATAAGAAAATATTATCCTTCTACTTCTGTGAGGGTGTCCATTTTCCATATTTATGGAAGGCGAGGAATCTTTGTTTAGATAGAGAATGAAGGAGTGGGTTAGAGAATAATTCTCACGAATCATTGGGGACGAGGATACGGAATATATTCCCAACTCCATTTGCTATGCATATAAATTTGAAATTTTATTGTTTAATCGTTTTGATAAAATGATATACTTGAACGACATGGTTGAATATTTTTTTTAGTTCAACTAGATTTGTGTCTTTTCCACTGAGTTACAGGATTGGCAACTATGTGATTGAATGTTTAAACATTACATAGAGATAATTAGATAATTTGACATAGAATATTCTTGTTTTTGTCAAGAGGTTTAAGAATCTCTTATTTAAGTGGGGGAGTTAATGATTTTTTTTTGCGAGAAACTAACCATATAATTGAAAATTTTCAAAGAATTCATGTAATTTAATTGAGATTACAAAAAAAAATATAAAAATAAATCCTGGTAGAAAACCTAATCCTTTTGAATTTTTCACAAAGAATATGTCCTAGCGGTGAGTATGGATGGTCGAAAAACCGAGCCGAACGATTGAAACTGGCCGAACCAAAGGTTGGAGGTCGGTTTTTTTTAAAAACTGATTGGGGTCGGTTGTAAAAAATTCCAGTAAAAAGCCAAACCAAACCGACCGACATTTCACTTTGAACTACCCAATTCCAACCGAACCACTCATTTATTGTTTTATTATTAGTATACTTTTAGTTTTATTATAAATAATAAAATAAAAAAAATCCTTCTTTTAAAATATCTTAATGATATTTTTCACTCTTCTTTTCAAATCCTAATTTTGTATTGGAATTTTCTATTAGTATTAATTATAAATTATGTTGTAATTTTGTAATTTGCATGGTTATTTTAGTTTAGGTATTATTTTAATGGATATTTGTTTGAACTAAACTAATTAGACTAGAAAAATTAATAGTAGAGTGGGAAAAAAAACCAAAAAAAACAAAAAAAAAAAAAACAAAAAAAAAAAAAAAAAAAAAAAAAAAAAAAAAAAGCGGTTTAAACCGAAATCAACCGACCTGACCCCAAATCAACCGATCGGTTTAAGAAAAAAAAATTTGATGAGCAGTTTTGACCTTTCTAAACTGAAGAGGGCGGTTTTGGTGGCAATTTTTATAGAAAATCAATCCCGCCTGACCAATGCTCATCCATCCTATCCTAATCCCTACTAAATCTAACTAATTTTGTGGAGATAAGGGGTTAAATGAGGGGAGGGATGGGGATGACCTATCCCAGTTGTATTGATGAACTAATGAAAATGTAAACAACAAAAAAGATAGAAAAGAATATGAATGATATACTTAATTATTCTTCTTTTAAAGAAATTCCTATGTTACTTCAATGGCATGTAACGATTCTCTGTTTTCTTTTTAATTTGTTCAACAAAGTAGAGATGGGAATTCGAACATAATACCTTTTAGAAAAAGCGTGGGATCACCATTATATACTTTGACTTACATACAATAGGCATAAAACGCAAAGTTGTATCGTTATTCGAGATAGAAAGATGTGATTGAAGTACAAACCAAAAGACAGACAATGACCATTTGGTCTAAAGTTTTACAATTGAGGCTTCAGTGAAGCCTACCCTTGAGGATAGGACCAATGAGAAAAGGATCAAAGGATATATGGTAAATCTCAACAGAGTAAGTATTGAATATTGTGTGGGGAAATTTTTGGTTCAATAAGATTCTGGAGTTGTTAAAAGTTAGCAACAAATCAATGAATGATAAAACAAAAGGTTGTTTGATCCAGTAATAAGAACACTAAAATCATGAACTATTGTGGCAACTTGGAGGTCATATTGTGGCAAGGCAAACCATACTCAGAATTGATCAATGTACACTCAAATGTAAAAACTGTAGCATTAAAAGGAAACAAATAACCAAACTAAATATTTATGGACATTACAAGCATCAGCAAACTCAAATTCATTTTTGACAAATACAAATCAACTAAACATGTTTTCAGACCTTGGAGGCGAAGCAGAGGCCTTCTTTGGCGAGCTGATCCAAGGACTCCACAGACGGTTGGTCTCGTGCAAGCTTGGCAATGGCCTTGTATTCATCTGGAGTTCCACCCTCCAAGAAAGCTCCAACTACCTTTCCATCTTTGACCCAGTAGGTTCCAAACTTGGGTTGTTCAGATTCCGGGTTGTTGTCTCCAAATAGGATGGTCTCACCAACGTTGTCGCCATAGAATTGCCATGACAGAGTAAAGGCACGAGAGTAGAAGTATGGAAGGTAGTCGTATTCCTCAATCGATTTTCCCTCTTCCTCTGCCTTGATGGCCTGTTATGAAAAGGGATTGAAGAAAACGTTTAGATAAGATAGTAAAGTAAGAAATGTTCCAAAAAAATGATAGATTCGGATCTTCTGAGTCGTCAAATGAAATCACTGAGCGGATTCAACACACCTTCACAGCCTGCTCAGCAGATTTGCGAGCATGATCAACATGTTCAACTCTTCTCAACTCGTTGTATAGCTTCAAAGGATAAGTAGCCACGTCTCCCACAGCATACACATCAGGAATGCTTGTTTTGAAGAATCCATCAGTCTGAAATCAATAAGCTATCACATGAGTTGTGAAAACTTGACAATCAAATCTATATAAATTAGAGGAATTTGGCAAACAAGATAAATGAAACAGGTGGAAAGACAATGGGTTTGGTAACGCTAGAAGAAATTGGCTACTACTAATATTATGCAATATAGGTTAATTTGATCTTTCATTGTCTATATGCGGTATTATTTGATCTTTACCATTCTCCATATGAAATTTTCTGATGGTTTATGTTAGTTTTAAGAACAAATGGGAAGATTGTCCGGTGCACATGCAGTAGTTTTCATGAAAAACAATGATACATATCAAGGTTATTTCATAATGGCAACAATTATAAATAGAACATTTAATAGCTCAGAACCAAAATCATTTTACCTAAACAAGTTATATAGTTTAACCAGTATTATAAAAATGTTGATGCTCGGAAAATTTTTCGAGGAAAGCTAAATTAGCCTACTAACCTTAATACCTCCCTTCTCTTCTTCGACCTGCCCTTTAAACAAAGATATCAAGGGTCTACCTCCAACACCCACAACAACTATGTCAGCATCAAGAATCCTGCCATCTTTGAGTTTAACTTGCTTCACCTGAAAGATTCACTTCATAATTCATTGTTTTTCCAAAAAGCATCATCGAGAAGCAAGAGGCATAAAATACGAGATACAAACCTCTCCATCTGAATTTGAGGTAAAACCAGTTGCTACTGTTCCCTTAATTATATTGATTCCTTTGTTTTTGTAAAAACCTTCATAGAAGGAAGCTATGCCAGATGTGAAAAGCCTAGGCACTGCAGGAACACAAGCCACAGAAGAGAAGGCTAAGGGTTTGACAGAAAATAATACTTCTATAGAGTAAAGAGCGTAGGAAATGTGGTTAAAGAACCATTCTGTATTGAGGAATGAGTACTTACTGCACCATGGTTCAGGGTAGACCATGGTAACATCAAGATTGTTGATCTGTAAAGCTGCACCAAGTTCAAGACCTATGTAACCTCCTCCAACAATCACAGCCTTCCCGTTCTTCTTTGATTTAATTGCTTCTACAAGCTTGTCAGCATCGTCAACCTCTCTCAAATAAAAAATGTTTTTAGCATCAGCTCCTTCTACACCAAAATCTGACAATCTTATGACCTGCAAGTAGACAAAAAGGGCATAAGTTCAATCTGAAATGAGAACAGATAAAACAGAAGTTCCAGTGCTCTATGTTAGTGGATGAGTTTATACAGTGGAACCGGTTGCAATGATCAAAATTTGATACTTGTAGGTATCACCGCAAGCACTAATGAGAGCCTTCGCAGCGAGATCTGCATTCACTATCTCTGTGCTAAGAATCAATTCAATCCCTGAAGTATAAGACGTTTAACAATCAGACGAGATTTAACAAGAATAACGTCAACAAGTAAACCTAACTAAGAGTTACAATTTTGTTTTCCTTCTATAAGAAACAGTTTTCATTATCAAAGACAAATAAAGGAAAATACAAATGAGAGGAGATGAAATATCCCCACACACTAAATGATTACAGAAACACTTCCTAAATGGAGCGTAATTGAGCTATACTAATAATTAAATAGGAAGATTTAGACCAAGTAGAAGCAAAAAGTTTTACAACTAAAAAGGCAACCATTACCGTTTTCTTTGTACCACTCTGGTAAAAGTCTCTCTCCTCCACTTCCAACACAGACGTGGAATCCTGGAAGTCTAGCAGGAGCTGAAGAAACATACTTGTCAAGTTACAATGTGAAATCCAAAGAATAGATAAGATCACGGTAACTATTTAACTTTCTTCTTGCAAATTATTTTTACATAATCAACGACTTACACTCGGGGAAGAGATATCCCTTACTAAGAGCAGGGCGTTCATAAGGAGCAACCTGCACAATAATGGAGAATATTTAGGAAGAACGTAAACTGATCTCACTTTTCTGATTCAACATCTTGAAAATGATTCAAGTAGTGTGTGTGCGTGTGAGAGAGAGAGGAAGCTGGTTTTGAATAACATCCTAAGGTTCTCAGAAACCCTCAAAGCCTCGAAGCCCTTCCAATTGTACGATGACTTTTTCTGCTCTACTGAACGCACTGTACCTGGTTCCAAGTCCTTCTGGAATAGTGAAATATGAAAAACTGGTTTGTTCAAAGACCTTTGGACAAATTCAATCAATATGCTATCTTTTCAATCCTCTGGAAATTCTAATTGATGTTTGGATTGGGCATAATTATCCTCTGGGGAATCTAATAGAAGCCAAAAAATCTTAGGAGGCAGTTTTTCATCGACATTTTCAGCTAATGGATGGAAATTAGTAAGACAGCCCTTTGGGTAAGCCAAGCCATTTACTTCAGAATCAACATTTTGCCCTTTTGCAGTTTCCATCTGACTTCATTTTAGCTTGAGCTCAGGCTAGATGATTCCCAATATCATCTAAAGGTTGATTTTATTCTGTTAGTTATTGGTCTAGTAAAGATTTATTGCGTAGTGAGCTGCCCATACTGAATTGAAGGAGGATGGGGTTCGCCGTAAACTACTTACAAAAGAGTGGTGCCGACCAATTCATGTTTTGTGGGGTTAATATCAATGATCAGTCCACATTACACATTGATGCCACTACTTCAATTTTCACAACAGAAACAGTAAAAATAAATCTGAATTTGTGCTTAATCATCTCAATTTGGTCACAAATTTGCGGGTGATAACTGGTGCTTCAACGAAAGGACACACCATCTATCACCTCACAACCTATTCCCTTCCCACAAATGATACTGTAGTCTTTCTTTCTTTAGCTAAGGACAAGCCAAGCTAGAAGTTAGAATAGAATTTCATAAAGTAATGGTCGAGATCGATATCGCCGGGCTAGTGCGGCTCGAGGAGAAGATAGGCAGCTCGACTCCTCGAGGAAAGGGTTAAAAAGGCTTGACTGAAAGGGAAAGGGTAGGGGTTGAAAAATGGGATTCTGGTGAAAGCGCTAGAAAGAGGAAATCAAGGATTGTCCACCATCAAGTATCTAGTTGCAGGGGGGACTGATTTCTGTAAGATCCGGGTAGATAAGTAGCTCGACTCGAAGAGGAGAGGGAGGGTGAACATACTTTTTTTTTAGCCGCATTCATTGCTTTGAGGGATTGGTTGTGAGCAAGGAAGCGTTGAGTTGGGCGCGTAAGGTGTTGGGTGGTGGGTTTTCGATGGATACAGCTTTGATTGCTTTTCACCGGTTTATATAATGAATATCTGTTTATACCATTGACATTGATAATGGTAGACAGATGGATAGCAATGGTAGTGAAGAGATTCCAAGAGAACCTGTATTCTGAAGGAATCAGTTTCCCTCTCCGAGGACTCACTGGATGGGTCGGATGGTGATGGCAGAGGAAGCCCCTGCCCCGCCCCCACACTCAAGACTAACGGGACGAAGGGGGTCAAATCCAGACCTACGTGAGAAAAGACGTAGACTCGGGGCACTATGGACTTCAAAGCCTCAAGGGTTGTAGGGCACAAGGGGATCTTGAATCAATTCCCTCTTTTCCAGTATTTAGACAAGCGGTTCGAGTCAAGTGCCAGTTACAGAACTAATTGTTGGCAAGAGTCACAAATAAGAAGTAAACGACTTGATCTCTTCTGGAAAGTGACTTTGACCAAATAGAGTCTCCTTCCGTATAGGGGGCTCTCGTAGCGCTTAGTGTAGTAAGGGCCTTCTGCTTTTTTTTTCATCGTCACTATCTGCTTTATAGTCACAGTTGACCAAAATAAGAGCTTTTGTTTAATCAACTTTTGTTCCATCAGCTACAAGGTACCTGAAGTATTCAGCCTGACAATAGAGTTGAGGGACAACTCAAGATCCTCCCACCTCCATCACTGGCTACATGGGATTACTAATAACGGATCTACTGGAATAGTTGTAGAATATTAGTAAGGCTATTGTTGGTAATTAGCTCGAGTCTTGGTTATAATTTGGGGGAGTCGGGGTTTGTGGGGGAGGTTATATTTTGGTAAGTCAGTCCATACTCCATAGTGGATAGATTGAGAGAAAGTGATAGCCCTCTCGAAAGGCTATTGATATTATAATTTCTCTTGATATTGCAATATATCTCTTTGTGTTTTTTGTGTTTTCTTGTGCTTGGGGTCCTAACAGACTACTTTTGCTTCATTTATTTTCCATTCTCCTTTGTTCTGTGTTTCCTTAATTTCCTTCATATTGAATTCCTCCACACTGCGTCCGTTCACCTTTCATCCTGAGTCAGTTTCTTCATCAACAGTTGTATAATTCGCAAAGACGTAGTGATTGTCATCTGTATTGCCTAATGCTACCAGCATTCCCATCACATTGTGAGCAACAGGCTCTAAAACTCACTTCAACCTAGGTAATGGTCGAAATTCATTTCATTCCAAATATTACCCACTTCCTTCTCCCAACTATCAATCCTCTGTTCTATCATTTTTAGTCATGGTCCTTATTGACTTGATCATGTACGATTGTAGGATACTGAGCTCTATATTCAAGCTTACATGAGGAATTTATGTCAATTCCTTTTCTAAATACAAGAATAACTTTAAACATACGGGATGAAGAAACACAAATCAATGGCTTCGGATTAAGTTCATTGGTCTCTGCCTTCAAAAGTAACAAGGAACTATATGCATACGTAAAAAAACCAAAAGGCTAATGAAAAAAATTTCATGTTTGCAGCAAATGAAAACATACCGCCTCCTTGGAAATAATTGCTAGCTCGCCAGCTTTAAGCCCCAATTTCACAAACTCCCTTGCTGCATATCCCTGCAGACCAAGAAAAGAGGTATGAGTAAAGAATGAAATAACGAATTGTTCACAAGAGAGAGAAAGAGAGGTGACGATCTTGAAAGCCTTTCAGCATAAAATTTGGAGAAAGATGATGCTTTGAAAAACACCAAGTCTCACAAACAAAATAAGTGCGTCTCATGGCATGCCAGGAAAAGAATCTCAAACAAATTTAATATTTTTCTCAAAATTAAAAGTACATTTGTATAAATATTGGTTTATTTTCCTTATCCTTTTTCATATCTCATAATGACAACTTAAATTAAGACGAGGTCTCAAGCTTCATTAATTAAACTTAGAGGACAGTAGTTTCATTCAATTCTAATTCAAAAGCTAACTCACTCAATTAATTATAGACGAACAACGTAAATTTCCCAATAACTTTCAACCACCACACATTCCTCCAGAAATCTAGCTTCTCGGATGACTAACAAAGCAATAAAAAAGATCCACAACATTTGCTCGCTGAGCCACGACAGTAGTACATTCAAAATCAAAAGAACGCGGAGAAGAAAAAAGATTCCCATCTGTAGAGTAATTTTCAATAAAACAAAAGATGGAAACATCAAAAAAGCAGGAATCGATCACCATCACAACATAGCTACTGATCACAATTATAAACGTATCAAAAGATCAATTCCAAGTCAAGCAAAAGCCAAAATGCATCATATTTCATTTCCATGACTCGCAAATTCAACATTAACTTGAGAATTAAAAGGCCAAAAAGCGATCTAAATCAGACACAAGAACCGCATAAAACAATATGAAACAAAAAGTTAAAGATTGCAAACAGAAATCAGATCAGAAGATCAATAATGGAAGAGAAGAAACTTACAGCCGAGACACCACCACCGACGATCACGTACTTGAAACTCTTCTCCGCCATAGTTGGTGACTGCAGAAAGCTCTGTTGCTAGTGCCTTTCAAAAGAAAGATGCGAAAAATGAAAACGAAATGAATCACTTGAGCCCGATTCATCACATATTTAAAGCCAGAAATAAATTTTGCCTTTTTTTTAAACAAATAAATTATCTCTAATTACTTTCTTTATTACAACAATTCTCTTTTTGTGTTTTGACCATTGTTTTAGGCTTTTAGGACAATTTACTAGATTTAAGTCCATATCAACTATTGTTAATTCACATTCATTTTGATTCTTTTCTTTTTTTTTCTAATGTAATAGAACAATTTTGTTTTTTTTTTATCATTATTTCCACCATTTATTTTTTAATAGCTAATTATTTTAAATATTAAAACGATTTGAAATATCTTTTAAATACAGTAAAACATCACCGTCTATCAATTTATCATTGATAGACGGTGACATTTTATTATATTGTAAATAAACCGACTAATTTTCCAATATTTAGATACATTTTTGTTTAATTACTTATCAAATAATTTTTTTAGTTAGAAAAAATATAAACCAACCCATAACACACCAATCATTTCAACAAGTTAAAAAGTTAAAACATTATGACAATTATCAACTAAGCTCTCTCATAAAAAAATAATAAAACAACAACTAAAAATCATTTATGTGGTAGGCATTTTAATTTTTGGGCTTATTCTATAAGGACCAAACTGTCCGGCGTCCGGACAGAAAAAGAAGAAAAAAGGGTGTAAATGGGATATTCCACGTGGCAAATCTTCAGCGGTCGATTTGCAAGATGGGATGGGACCCGCATCCGGCGGCTGCCAATGTGAATACTTCCTCGTCCGAGAAATGGCATCCTTCTGGAAAAAACCACCAGCTCTGTCACGTCATGAACTACGTCATAAAGTCAAACCTGTGTTTAAGAATGTAAACGGTCAAATGTCAAAAAAGAACGAGAGAAAAATACCAAGTTTATATTCGAGGGAAGGCATATCTATCTATCTAGCAATAAAGGGAGACATTTTGTCTTTCCTTTTTTGCCTTAAAATTTGTTACAATTCTCATTTTGTCTATGTAATATCTCTTTGATTACCTAAAATTACTAGAGAACGAAATGGGATCGGAACACCAATGACTTTAAAATCTATGTCATACTACTGAGTGACAATTTCGAAATGAAAATTTAAAATTGAATTTAAAACGATAATTCCAAATTCTTTTTTCCTCTCTATTATTTTTGTTCAAATTAGTTTTTTGGAGAAAATTTTAATGGTCCTAGAACTGTTATTTTGATTAATTGGACGATTTTTTATGGCTTTCATTGTGTAGATGTTGAAAGACAATGATCTACGACTTTATAAATGTTTTAGAAAGTATTAGAGTAACGAATTGGTTGTTATTGTTTTGTTTGTTATCTTAGATGCACTTTTTTTTAGCAATTTTCATTTGATTATATTTTTTATGAATAACTTTCATTTTCATTTGATTCTTTATAGAGGTGAAGAATCAATATATTTAGATAGGATTTTCTGGCATTCCCAGGACATTACAACAACAAAATATTTACATTGATTTGTTAAGATTGATATTTATTTATATATTAAAATATATTCTATGTATAAAAGGGGCTATAAGGGAATAATTTTTATATACATATTATTCCTTTTTATTTTTAGTAAATTCCTATGTTATCCTTTATCGTAAGAATTAACCTTTTCGAGTTTAGGTGTCCATTCAAATGGCTAGATGTGACATTTCTAATTTTTAATTCACAAAATGTATTTATATTTCAAAATCAAAGTTTTATGTAATAGGTGCAACTGGTGTTGGCGTGACGCAACTCTTCGAGTATATGTGTTTGATGAGCACCAATTGATGTCAATGGATATGACTATTTAGAGGGTGTTAATTACATATGGATCAGGTGCTTCTTTTTCATGTAGGTGTAAAATGTGTATATAAAAGAAAAAAAATAAAATGTTTGATTATGTTCTTAATTAAAAAAAACATATTTCATATAAAAATGGGGGGAGGGGGGAATCTTAATTTTTTAAATCATATTGTATTAAACTTTTTCATAAATTTAATAGAGATTATAACAAACTGCAAATAATATTTAGTTATAACAAAATGATATTTAAACAAAAACTAAACATTTTTTAGCCACTTAAAATTAAAACTATAAGAGTTTACGAGGCTATAGAGGTTAATACTTATCTTCCTATTTAATTTTTAATTTTTGTCATAAAATCCTCTTTCGTCATTTTCTTCGAGCAGTTATTAATTAAAAAAAATTAGTACTGTACAATATAGAATAATTTATTTATGAAAAACTTATAATATGAAAATATGAAAATAAAATTGTTACCTTTTCTAACTATTAAAAGTTTATGTAATTAAAACAAAAAAAATAATGATTTCATTTAGTAGAAGCTAAAAAATCACTATATATTTTTTTGTATTAAAGACTATAAGATTTTACATGCATGCACGTATTTTCTGACTAGTTATAAATTATGTTAAAATCCATATATTTTGAATTTTTTTTAAGTTTAAATTTAATCTACATACTTGTAATATTTATTTCTTCAAAACAGTTATGAATATAGTAATCTAGCTCAAAGTAATCACAAATATAGCACAATGTAAAAAAAATTTGCATGTATAGCAAAATATGGATAGAACTCTCAGAGTCTGTCAATTAGGGGTGCTCAAAATATCCAATAACCTGAAAAATCTGATCTACTCAATCCAACTCGTACGATTTTGGAATTGGTTATTAATTCGTTTGGGCTTGGTTGGGTTCAAATAAACGGAAACTTTATGGGTTAATTTGGTATATGGGTTCACCAAAAATAACCTGAACTAAAAACTCATTATTAATATTAAAAAGTGTTTTTTTTTTTTGTACTTTCGATACAATTACATGTATATATACTTATTTTTATTTCACTTCATTTCATGATTTTTTTAGAATATTTATTGTCCACCAATAATTTAAAATGGGTTTTTAACACTATTGAAATAAATCTTTTATTATATAATTAAAATTAATTTGTCAATCTTATTTCAATATGTGAAGATAATTAACCAAATTCTTGTACATATTGACATATTACTTTTTTTTAAAAAAAAAAAAATGACCCGAGTAACCCGAACCAACCCAATCCAAAATTTTCAAGGTTGGGTTGGATTGAGTTCATTATTTAATAAGGTTTGTCTGGATTGAAGAAATTTACACCCCAAAACGATTGGATTGGATCTAAAAAGTGTTTCACATCTATCCAATCTAACCTACGCACACCCCTACTATCATTGATAGACTATGTTGTTAATAGGAGTATATATTTTGCTATATGTGTAATTCTTAAAAAATGTTGTTATACATTTAACTATTAGCCCTAAAAGTGTTATTCATTTCAATTACTCTTAAATAATCAAATAATATAATTATGTTAAATATAAATTATTCATTTTTTTATTTTATGTGACAAAAAATTAATTGACAATATATTAAATAATATTATATTTAATTTTATGACCACGTTAATGGCTCTCTTACATTTAACTAAGTAATTATTTAATTTTGATTTATACTTAGAAAATTGGTTAATCAAACCCAAAATATTTAGTTCATAGACATTAATTATCATGCATACCTAAATGTTAGGGTTTTATACTCTAAAACTTGTAGATAGTAAATGTTATTAATTGACGGTCATTAACAAAGAGTCATGGATGTTAATTCAATAAATGTTACTGCTTGTATTGTGGTCTATTTTGTCTTAATAATCCTAAATCCAATAAACTAACATCCAAGGTTGTCTTATGAGTCTTGAAATGTATGTGGAGACATATAGGGATCAATGTTCAAGATACAACCTAAAGAGTCTATAGTATAAGGATAAGGTTGGGTACCTTATCCTGGTAACACTATGGATACGACCCATTTTGTATTTGATACAAATATAATGATCCAAAGCGTTCGTAGGTAACACCTGAGTGGGGTATCATATGCAATGAGTTTACATAAGACTGGACCGTGAAATAGTAACCACTAGATGTAACACTATTGACTATTTAGGTTCCTATTTCATTAATTAGAATGACCTAGGCAGCATAGTCTTAATCCTGAGTATATTATGAACTCTTGTTCACGAGAATTTGTCCTTTGATTTGTATAGGTGAGGGTGGTCAGTTCGCCAGCCTTCAATTTTGGGGACAAGACCGAGTGGGGAGTTGGAAACATAATAATATAAAATGGAATTCACTCATTCCCATTTTAAGGGTAAGCAGATGAGTGTTTCCTTAAGTGGTGTCTCTAGGACTTGAAGGTCCTACTCTCTCGTTGGACTGGATTTCTATTTATTTGTTTGACCATAAACAGGTTGTTCATTAGAGGAACACTGGTATCAAGGAGTTAGAGGTAACCCAAGGGAAAAACGATAATTTGACCCCGTTGGAGTTACCAACACCCGTGAAGGACTAACTTGTTGGTATTGGTCTATATCCGTGGACACAGAACTATATCTGTAGTGAGAATAGTACAGTTGTGAGTCTTTAGTGGAGTGTACCCACAGTTAATGAATATTGATTAATTTGGTAATTGAGTTTAGCCAATTAATCTCATATCGTTGGAGCTTCTGACCTATAGGTCCACCAGGTCTCACATTAGCTCACTAGAGAATACTCAAGAGAGGATAATTTGAATTGTTCAAATTAATTTGAAGAAACTATATATTGATAAGATTAATATATAATTAATTATGGATATGATCTATAATTAAATTAGAAAATAATATTTGAATAAGATTCAAATTAATTAATTCAGATGAATTAGATTCACAAAGAATTAATTAATATAGAGGTTTTGTACATATATATGAGATGTAAATGATAATTAAATATATACATTAAATTGGGTTTAATGTATAAATAGCTATTTAATTATTGTGCAAATTTAAATTAAATAAGTGTTATTTAGTTGGGCTGATTAATTAAATAATTATTATTTAATTAATTATACAAAAGAAAAGTATTAGGAAAGGGGTTTGGTCGTTGACCTCCTTATGGTCCTTTGTGAATACACAGAACACAATACATAATACCATAATGTTATTGTGCATAATTTTTTCCTTAAGCCATAAAGAAAATCCTCTCTATTCTCCCAAACTATTTTCTCCTCTCCCAGCAGTTGGATACCACCTATCCCTCTCTTGGAATCCCGTAGTGTTGGAGATTGTTCAAGAAATTGTTTGTGATCAAGATCATTGGAGATTCATTCGTTGGAACTAGGAGAGGATTGTTCATGGCATTTGGGAATCTACAAATGTGAGAATCATTCTAATCTTTTCCCTAATGCATGCTAATTTACATGTTTATATTCCATTTTAATCCAATGATTTTTTTTAATGTAAAATTGGTTTGCGGGATGCAAGGTATTCTAACAAAACGCTTTTGCTACGGGATTCGATCCCCCTTCACTAAACATATACACTAATTATTCCACATATTTATATTTCAAATAATATTTAATATCTATATACATTAAGCAATATATATGTTCCAAACGGTTACATCTTCATTCATGATGGCTCTGATTTGTCTGAGTCGGGTGATCTGGTTTGGGAGATCATATCCCTAGTTGAGGCAATTCGGGTTGTTTCTTTTGTTTGGTATCCTAGATTGGCGAATAGGGCAACCTATCGCCTAGCTCTTGAGGTTCTGTCTTATGGTAATGTTGGGACTACTTTTGTTATTTCATCTTCTTCTTTCTATGAAGAAGAGAGTAAGAGTTTTTGTTGGTTTTTCTGATTAGTTCTTCTCTACTTTAGGCAAAGATTGTTTAGTGAACTCTAGTTAGTTGTTTGATATGATAAAAAAAATGTGATCTAAACAAAGAGAATTTTTAGTTCTCCATTTTGCCCTTATAATTTTAATAAATTTCTAATTTGCTCTTCATTGAATAGTTGCTAATTATATTGAGAGATACAACTGTTCAAATAGAGGTGGTTATATATTGAATTGACACATCCATTCATATATGGGTGCAATTCAAATCGTAGATGTGAAACATCATGATCAATCAGTACTAATCTGCCTAAAATTTTTTTTATAAAGAGATTATCCTATAATTAAAGTTCATTTGATTAAATACTCATTTCGTTCTTTATTTTTTTTCATAACCGTTTTTTCCATAGAATCACTCATCAGGTAAAGAATTATCTTACTATGTCATTTATTTATCAAAGTTTTAATTTACTATTTTGGAGTGTGGTAAGTAAAAAAAAAAAAAAAAAAAAAAAATCTTAGATTGTAGAGCAGGATGTTGTTTATTATCTCATTTATGTTTTCCAAATAAACTAATTAAGATAGGATGGTTTGTTCTTCGGTGTTGCTTTTTTTTTTTTTTATGCATGACAAAGTCTCAAAGGAAAATTAAGATAGTATACAATGTTGGTCCTTTGACAAGTTCACATGAAATGTTAGTGAAATCGTAGAAATTGGGATCGATGAATGCAATGCACGTGTTTAAATATGTCCATGTGCATCACTCTTCCCATAATAAAACCATCGATTCAATAAGGAATATCTTTTCTACTTTTTTTATATATATTTATTGAATGTTAAATTACACTCTAGTGGTAAAGAGATGTCTCTAAGGAGTATTTGATAAATGAGTATGAGTTATTGCGTTGGGTAGGTATTTATTACCCATATTTGTTAAACCCATAAAGAAAACATATGGGTTATTAAAACCCCTAATATATTTTTATTTCTTTCTCTCTTCCCTCATCTTTGTCGTTTGGATCCATATATATATATATTATCGTCAAACCTATGAGTTATTAAAACTCATTTTTTACCCACTCAAAACTCTCATTTTTTATCCCTCAAAACTAACCCTAAAAATCAATATATTTTCATTTCTTTGAATTTTTTTTTTTCGTCAAACCTTTGGATTCTATTTTCATTTCTCTCTCTTCCTTCATCTTTGCCGTTTGGATCCCCCAAATATACTATCCATATTATATAAAAATAAACTATATGATATGTGAAATAATAAAGTTAAGTTAGCAAGACTCAATATATATACATACAATATACCAATTAGTTCAATATATATACATACATTCAATATATATATACATACAATATACAATATACCAATTAATTGAGCAGCAATATGAAATATATTTTGTTGGTATGTTTTATCGATTGAAAAGAATTAGAATTATTAAAGTTTTTTAAAAGAATATATGAAAAATATTATTTTATGTTCTACAAATTGAGAAAAAAAATTGAGATTGTCCAGTTTATATCATAAATGATTTGAGAAAATACGTGTATATTTGAAAACTAATCAACAATAGCAAAACATAAAACTAAAAAATAAAAGAATGAAATAAAAAATTAAATAGAAAAAAATAGAACTAATCTCATTCACAAAAAAAACTGTATCAGATCTTCCAACTCAACTCAACTCAACTCAGCACAACAAATACAGACAATAACTACAAACTCAACTCAACTCTACAAACAAACACAGACAATTTAACTCCCCAGATAATTTGACTCTCCAGATAATAATTACTAATTCAACTCAACTCAACTCTCTACTTTTATCACATACCAAACACACCCTAAGATGTTTATAATGAGATTTTCTTATAATGAATGTCCTATTTATTAAATAGTTATTTATTTCTTTCTTTTTCTCTTAGAATCACTATCTTCTAAGAACACTAAAGATTTACCATGAAATAATAAACCATCTTATCATGCCACTTATTTATCACAATTTTAATTTACATTTTTCATTTCACTTGCATTATATGTGTATTTTAATTTTAATCGTTTATGTGTATGTTTTTAACACTTTTTTAATACATTTTTTTTTCAAAATTTTTAAATTTCATGGGGTCACTGAGGAACAGAGAATCTTTGGTTTCATTTTTTACCCGTATAATTTTAATAAATTTACATTTTACCCTTCAATCATTGTTAATAGGATGTGACTCTTCGAATTGAGGCGTTCGTTGAGAGAAGGGCATTGAATAGTTGCAATGTTTGCTATTGGGATATGACTATTTGAATGGCCGTGATTATATCGAATCAACCCATCCATTCACATATGAATGCAATCCAAATATTTGGTGTAAACGTTAAAATTTGACAGTGAGAGATATACCTAAAATATTGTTTGCAAATATTGATATTCTCATATAATCAAAATCCAATTATTGAAATACTTGGTTCTTTTTTCCTCATTGAAAAACATCAAAGAATTTTCTTTGTGGTAATAGACTATCATATTATATCACTCCTTTATCAAATTCAATTGCATTCTATGTATTGTAATTTTAATCATCCATATGGTCTCTTTTAATCATTTTTACCTCTTTCATTATTTTTTTAATTTCAGGTCAAACACAGCATAAAATATAATCATTCAAAATTTCAATATTACCTTATAAAATTATATTTTAAAATTATGAAAATACATATAACACATTTCAAAATTAATCTAAATTAACTTATATAGCAAGAAGATTTGGATTCTCACACAACTTTTTATTTTTCTTTTCAATTAAACTATGAGTTTTCACGTACATGTGCAATGAATATATATATACACTCACTAACCTTTTTCCTCCTCCAAATTTCAAATTCTTTATCTCAAATCTCAAAATTATATATATTTTTTCATATAACTTGCTTCAAATCTCAAAAGGAAAATAAATACCAAATTACTTGAGATAATTTCAATATCTCAAATCTTTTAACTAGTTAATTCCAAATTCTCTTATCAACCTAATCTAAATCAATTATCTACCCAAATTTGACTTCAAACAAAAATCTTAAAAGAAAAAAAGACATAAAATCTTATAGATTTAAAATAATTAATTTAAATTCATCTAAATTTGATCGGGATGTTAGAAAGTTATTGTAACTCATCCCATGTTTGAAGCTTCAATTATAATAGTTGATATTTCTAATTAGTATATCCTACAATTAACTAAAATATTAATATATTTTAAATTACGGTGCTCATTATTTCCTACCCATCACCGATTTCCCTCTTTGTTACCATATTTACTATTTTCTACTCAAACTAAAATCCAAACAGATTATTTTAACTTACCAACTATTATAACCTATAAACTATATATAATAACCAACTAAGCACCTCAAACACCCATTAAATGTCTAAATGTATTTTAATTACTGTTTTTTAAAGTAGTTTCAAGTTCAGTTTTAGGGGGAAAAAACTAAAATATATTGAACTTGCTTTAAATAAAGAAAAATGAATTGTATTCTTACACATATAAATGATTGGATTTTTACTTTTAAAAAAAATACATTTTTTGTATTTTGGGTTTATTTTGCATAGTCTCTAGGTTTTGAACTCTTAACACAAATACAAATAAAGTTTTTCTTAACATAATTTAATAGGCACCACAACCAAGACAAGGCAATAAAAACAAGGTAATTTGGGTCTACTTTCGGATAAAGTTTTAAACATGATAGATTTATCTATCTGTAGGCTCGCTTGTAAATCTTAGAATGATCTACTTTCAAATCACACTCTAACTCATAAAATCATTCCACTAACTTTCTTTCTCTCTCCGCATATTAGATCCAGAATACGTTGTATAGACTTTGACCCAAAATATTTAGGAGGAATGAATGTTGTTGCCTCAGTTTCGTTTCAAGAAAATTTACAGGATGTTTGTTGTTAATTTCCAAATTTAGAATTCCCACTGACATATTAAATCTGATGACGAATGAATACATTGAATTTCCTGATGGAAATCATTTTGATGAAGATGATAAAACTTTATATTCTAATAAACCTTACAATTTTGGTTTTGGTTCTAGTCCCAAGAAGAATCTCTACAAAGTAGTTAGAGTTT
Source organism: Benincasa hispida (assembly GCF_009727055.1). Classification (NCBI taxonomy): domain Eukaryota; kingdom Viridiplantae; phylum Streptophyta; class Magnoliopsida; order Cucurbitales; family Cucurbitaceae; genus Benincasa; species Benincasa hispida. The sequence continues at coordinate 55,838,083 of NC_052359.1, forward strand.
CTAATGACATGAGAAAAGATTATACTACTATTTTTTATATTTTTACATTTGGTAGTAGCAAGAGCAACCAATAGAGACAGGTTGATTCAGTGCCTTTTGACATTGAATGTAGATGTAACATATGGGTATAAATATGTCTATATGTTGTTGGAGGTTGAAAGTAAGAAAATTGAAACAACGATTTCTCTTTTAGAAGTTGGTTCTTCTAAATGGATAGACGTTCAGATAATCAATGACAATGTTTATGTAGCTTTTTGCTCACTTTATCCAACTCATAAGACTGAGATGTGGAGGATGGAAAATTTTGGAAGGTTACAATTCTGAAGATGCGGTACTAATTAGCGAACGTCTGGTATATGAAGATATTTATACTTCTTTCCACATACAGAAATATGAAATTCAAACTCATGTGACAAGCCACGGACCTGAAAGAATCACTAACGAAATACCACATTTAGAAGCCCGCTTACTTCGTAATTTAGACAAAAATGGAATTGTGATGCTGGGGGATTGTGGGTGGAGATGGGCGAGATTTTAGTAAGTAAATTAACGCTTCAGATGGTGAAAGAATCATCCCAGAAGATAGATTATTACAAACCATACTTGACATTCAGGATTTATGAACAAGAGAATTTGTTATTAGTAATATGTTAGATTGGATGGTGTACATTAAACTCATCAAAAGATATGAAGATGGAGAGATAGTGTGTGTTGTCAATAATACATGTTTTATTTGGTACAATCCAAAGTTTGAAAGGATCAAGATGATGATACAATTTGAGCAATGCTAATGTTATAGTTTTTGCTTGTTGATTCCTTTCATTTTGGTTCACTCAAAAAGATACTAAGTGGAGAATAGTTATTTATTTTAAAACGGATATATTTTATCTTTTTGCTTATACATTTGTGTTCTTTTCATGAATATTAAAATTAAGTTTATGTAATTTAAAAGTTGCACTAGCTTAGTTAAAAATCACATTGTTACATTCTTGGTTTAGAATTAGTTTTTTTTTCCAACGATATGTAGGATAAAAATATCGAATCTCATACTTTATTTGATAATACAAATTCATGTTCGTTAAATCATGTTTATATCGACTTTTATTTAAAATTGTTACTAACTTTTTGAGAATTTGATTGAATAGATCACACTTCATATAAATCAACCAAAATAAATAACTTACTATTTTAAACATTTTTTTCAAAGAATATATTTAATTTTTAAAATCAATCGGTATACTTCCATTAATTTTCTTAAAGTATAAATGTATAAATATATTTAATGAATTTTATTTTAATTTCAAGTTTACTATTTCTTAAAGTAATTTCAAGTTTTGTTTTAGACAATATTGAATGAGAAAATTTGGACCAATCACAAATTGTCACGTCATTTATCAAATTAATGATAAAATTACATATCTTCAAATTTGGGACCATTTAAAAGTTGACATGGGTCCCAAGTTAAAATTAAAGACATACATTGGCAGATTCCGTGAGGCTACCTGTTTTCATCATGATCAAGCCTAAAAATGAGCTTAATTTGGCCCAAATGTCAAAATAGACCCAAATCTAACTAATTAGGCCCAAGTTCATGGACCGACCAAGCCCAAAGTCCACGAAGGCTACTAGAGAACTCGGAGGTCAACAATTCTATATTCTAGAGAGTCTAGAAAGAATTCTCCTAATACGCATTCAAATACTAGAGATCGAACCACATCGTATCAAATCAACATCAACATCGGCATCAACACAAGTTCCACAAACAAATTTTTCCAGAATCCTCGTGCGATCAGACATATATTGTAATATATATTGAATTTGATTTAGATAAAAGGGAAAAGAATACATTCTATTTAAAAAAAGATATTCTTCAAAATTATAAAATTTTATTTGTATTTAATTAATAAAAAGAATATACCATAGTTTAGATAAATTGTCAAACCCCAACCTAATTGGAGATGTTTACACAACTTGTACCGTGGACTTTTTACGTCTATAATTTTTAATGGCCGACTTCTTCGTTGCACCCTCCTAAGAGAAATTAAAGAGAGTAACTCTACATTTTACAAAGACTTACCAAAGATGACCATTTTTAAAAAACATAAAATCAAATACTAAAATTTTGTTATTTAACAATTTGGTATTTTATTTTTAATAATTAAATCTATTTTATCTACATTTTTTTATAATGATTTGCATCTTCTTAAGTATAATGGTTGAATTCGACTGAACCTCGGTACTGCTTTGTATATTAAGTCTTACGGTGTAGTCTTTTAGAGGTATTCTTAGTGAAATGACAATTCACTCCCCTTAATTTTTTTAAGCCATTGATGAAAAGTAGATAAGAAATCGATAAATTTATAAGTGAGAGTAGTATTCATATAATCTTAATTTTTAAAAATAAAAATAAAAAAAATTTGTTATCAAATAGAGCCAAAAATAAAAGGTGAATAATTATCAAATAAATAATTAGTTAGGCTATTAGTATAGTAAAAATCTAAGCATTAGACTTTTTTTTTTTTTAAGTTATCTAAGCTTTAGACTTAAAAGAAGTTTTTAATACTAAATTTCAATCAACTATGGGGGAATATTTCCAATATATTATATAATATGGTAATCGTAAACATTCTATAGGTCGAACATATTTATCTCTTGTTATATTATATTTATCTAAATCCTAAACGAAAACACTTTTTAAGTGTTGGTCAAATGTCTAATAATTTAAAATATATATGTCCAATATACCGATGCCACGTGGAAAATTATGGACTAATATTTTGTTGACTTTCATTTATACGTTTCACACAGAAAAACGTCCAGTTTCGCGTTGTTAAGGATTTTTCTTCCTTCTATTTAATAAATATTAAAATATTATTTTCGACAAAGAAATTTGAGCTTTGTACAATTCTAGCCTACTTACAATAAATATTAAACTTAGTCTAGTTTGTTGTTAATCTAAAAAAAATATTATTTATTAGTATTTTTAAATTTTGGAAACATATTCAATATTATATTTTTTTGATAAAATTATTATTATTAACTAAATACTATTTGAATTAATTTTGAGTGACTAGATTTAAGATTTATCAAAAGTACATAAACTAAAATTAGATATTTAAAAGTATGAAACTAGAACTGCACAAACTCTAGATTTAGATGGTAGTTATTATTCATTTTCCATAGAGGGTATAATTGGGCTTGACTCTTTGAGACTTGTGAAAGTATTGGAAAGCGGGTCCCTCCAACTCATCGTTGAAAGATCAACTTTGTTGTGTCATGGAGTGAGCCAAAGGGCAGAGGTGACCTTGGATGGAATATTCGAGACTCTCAAGAGTCTTCTATTGGGGCAAGTTTCAAGGTGGTGTACAGAAAGATAGTCGATCAAAGCTCTTGAAAGTTTGGCAATCAACGACAATTTTTCTGAGTGTCTCCCTTTTGGAGGTCGAGTCAGATTCGTTGGATATTATCAAAATCCTTAACAATGTTAGGTTTGATTTATTTGAGACATTGAATGTTGTTGAGGATATTCTTTTCCTCGCTCCTCAAGTGAATGTTCCAAGATTTTCTTTTTGTAATAGGAGTTGCAATAAGATTACTTTTGCTCTCATGATTTTCTTCTTCTTCTTCTTCTTTCTTTTTTTTTTTTTTTTTAGTGTCTTTTCTCCGAATGAGGGGTTAAAAGAGCTTTTTAATTTGAATTTTTATTGAATAAGGTGTCCTCTGCATTGTTGAGGATATTGGTAGTATTTTATTTTTTCTTTTGTTTCATATATACTCTCTTTAAAGGAAAAAAAAGGCCATACTTTGTCAATTTTAACTGCTAGTAATTATGGCTTTGAGTCTTTGGCTAGGGTTTAGACGGTCAATTTTGGGTGCTGGGATTTAGTGGGCCTTCATTGGGCTTGCAAGCTGACCCAATGGGCTATCGAATCTGATGGCCCAAAGTATCGCTTACAAACACGGAAAATGAAAAATGTCTAGAAATTAGGAGTGTTTGTGATTTTGACTATCATAATTTCTAGAGAAGAGAGGGAATTAGCCTTAAAAAGAAATATATTTTTTTCAATTTATACCCGTACATGTATAAGAGTGCAATGAAGGAAAGAAATATATATTATTTATCATTGAGTTAAACTCATTTTGATGAAAAAATTTTAAGCCGTATTTATATATAAAAAAAATTAAAGTATTAGTAATTTTTATTTTTGTAAAATTGTATGTTTGAATTTCTATTTTGAGTGTGATCTTGTAGAGTACGTTAAACTATCATACTACGTTCAAAATGCCTTAAGTCACTCTTATATTTGTATTTTCTTTATTTCACTTTTCTCTTTACTTTCAATATAATGACCTTTTCATTTATTTTGTTTAGAGAGAGAGTTTGGCTGTAACAGAAAACTTGGTCATAAAATTTATTGAAGTCCCAACGGTTTATGAAAACTTTTGACTTTAAAGGTCAGGAATATTTTTTAAAAAGTGGAGTTTCTTTTTACAGAAAATATTGAAAATAGTTTCTTTTTGAAAAAAGGAGAATTAAATCTATACTATATTAATGGGACAGAGGGGAGAATTTTACCTTCCCATATTGTCCTTCAATTATAAACAAATTCCCATCCTACCATTCCATTTCTTATGTTAGTTACTACCATTTCATATCTTATGTTAGTTATTACTTATTATACCTTTTCATCTCTTAGTTACTATTTATCACTTCCCACCTTTTTATGTGATTGTTTGTTACGATTGTGTATTATTATCAATCATTCCTCGTATTGTCATGTCATCATTTTTTTTGGAAGTTTGATATATATTGGTAACCCTTTCGATTTCTCCATATTTACAACATGATGTTCCAAACTTTTCCTTCAAATCTCCGCAAAGGAATCGTAAAGATGGTGAAGCATGACATTGGCCTTCTTTTTGTATTGTCAACACTTCCAGGTAAATTGTTTTTTTGTGATTTGAAATTGAATAGTTTGTGAAATCTCTAATCTAAATCCAAATTTTATTTATTTGTTTTTCTATGTAGAGGCTATGTCACACCCTTCCCAAATTACCTTCTTAATCTGTAAAAAGATGTGAAGAGTGCAGATGCCAACTCTCCTATGACAACTACTGCCAACATACTCCTGTGAACCTGCATCCTTCATACTTGTTAAACCTAATTAGTAGTTTATAATTTCTTAGAGCTTAACACATAATCTCAGCAATAGCTCCAAGTACACAAGTTACTACTAAATTAGAATATCAGCTTTAACATACTTAGCAGTTTCAGAAAAATCAAACTTATTTACAATATCTGTTTAATACAAACTCTACCCTATTCCTATGACATGAACATAAAATGAGATTAACAAAATATGATAAGTCACCTAAGCTTCAAACATTCTGAGAGTCTGAGAAGTTACTGACTGGAAGAGCTACTGGGCCTTGGGACGTCAACCGCTATCTGGGGAGGAAAACATTAAAAAGAGTGAGTTGAAAGCCCAGTGAGTGACTTCTTTTTTAAAACATGCTTCCATAACTCATAGTATAAACAATTTAATAATAAAATATTCTCATTAACATACCAGTGTTCAGAAATAACAATTAGGAAATAAAGAAAACATGACTTGAAAACCCTAGTTTAAAACTCAACATATCCTGTAGAATTCCACTATTCCTTTGCCTGAACATGCAAGAGAGAGTCATTTTGCTCAATCCCTACCAATCTTAGTAGAGAGAGAGAGTTATTTCGCTCGATCTTATCAACATCGATAACATAAGTCTTATGTACATGTAGAACTAAATAGGATCCTGTTTACCTTACCATACCTTCGGTAGCAAGGATCAATATATAACTAGGTACCTTACATACCTTTGGTACCAAAGCTTAGGAGTAGATTTTTATATCATCATACATGTTAACGTCATTAAATAGCATGCTTTCAAACTTACAGGAATCAATGGATAACTCATTTAAATGCTAAGTCATGGCATGAAAACTCAAGTAAAACGCATGAAGATTTCATATAAAAACTATTTTTAGAGACATTAATCATGCGTTAAACTCAATTTTCATTACTAAAAATATGCATTGAATATTGAAGTAAGAGCAACCACACGTTGAACATTCATAGGTAAAATACTTAGAAAATATTTTGAAAACTAGTCACTACTGTTTTACGCTACTTATCCAAGGAGTCTGTAAGCCTCCTATTTGCGTTTGGCCTAAATAAGGAAAGGTCCCTTGGTCAGTATAACTAGCTCCCTTTTGAGCTTAGGACATAAGCTTAACTTCATCACATACTAGTAATTCATTGCATCATAACTAGGTTCAATGCATCATAACCTATCTTCACCGTATCAGCTATCCTTAGTCATCTTACCTTATAACTTGGCTCAAAATTTTGACATCTTTCCTCAAGGTGCTAGGATCAACACTGAAACACCTTCTTAGCTTGCGATGAACGTCTACTATGCGACGTACTCAAAGCGCCTTAGTTGTGAACTCTTTGACTACGCATCAACATATGTCATCAATTGATCAGCTGCTTGCTTGTTCTTCGTATGCAACTGCCTGCTTATTCATCCACAACATCATTTCAAATTTCAATTTTCCAGATTTTATAACTTTAGTTCGAACATTTAACTAACTAAGCTTCCTTTAACGAATTTGCTCATAGACATCTTAACTTTTACTTACCTTAGAATTTGAGCATTACTCTCTTTAAATCGATTCGAAACCTTCAACTTTCTTTTAAGTTTGCCCGAGAACTCTTCACACTTCCTAAGTCTTCAGATGACAACGACACTCCTTCCCTTACGTGTAAGAAAATTTTTGCAAACCATTTTCCATCTTCATCATGTTAATTTATATTTAGGCTTGCATGAACATTCCAGCCTAATTAAACCCCACCTAACATACTTATCTTCCAATTGACGTCTCTAAGATTGCCACTTGGCTTGCTTACAAGTTAATTAAGTTGAACTCTTTAGCTTAACTTCATCACATGACATTGCGGCCACTTAAGCCTTTTTCTGTCAGTGCATACTTCTACTCATCGTCTTGTCCTCTGAGTGACACCTTCAATGCATGATCCTTTATTGCCTCATTTGTCAACTTAGCCTCAACATTGGCAAACGAGATTGGTCGCATACTTCCCTCATACCGCATTGTTGTACTTAGCCATAACATCCCTTCCTTGGACTTCTGGCCACATAGTTCAACAGAACTGACCGCATGGCGCCTCATAGCTCAACCAATGGAATCCTCTACAATCCGAGAGCATACATTTCTAACACTTAGAAGATTTTCCTTCTCTTAAACATTACAAATACATCATTCATTAAAATATACTTAGCTTACTTTTGCGTTAACGTTAAAACACATCTTTAATGCATAATTAAAAGGACTTAAACTTAATTAACTAGTAAAACAAGTTCAAGGGTTTACAAGTTAACTTCTAAATTTATATCCCTTTAATTATTGTAGACAGTTTTTTCTACGAGCATTACAAATTCTTCTAATTCTCAATTTTAAATCCATCATTGGAGATGTTTTAATTCAATCTACATTGTAAATTTAGTCTGTCTTTTTTTATCGAGTTTTTAAAATTAGTAAGTTAAAATTTTCAAAATTCATTTCCAAATTATTATTGTATACACATAGTTCTTTCTATGGATATTATAAATTCTTCCCACTCTCAATTCCAAATATATCATTGTAGATAGTTTAGTTCAATCAATCACTAAAGATTTAGTCCGTCTTTTTTGTTGATTTTTTAAAATTAGTAAGTTCAAATTTTCAAATTTATTTTCCTATTATTATCATATACATAGTTCTTTCGATGAACATTATTTGATTGGTTTTTTAAAACTTGATATTTGATTTAGTTGCTCAAATTTGGATTAAAAGGGCCATTTTCACTAATGTACATAAAATTATTTATTTCTTGTCAATCTAAAGGTGCTTACTTTTATGAGCCTTTTCACTACAACAAAGTACAACAATACTAGAATTGAGGATCAAAGCTCTATTAAAAAGATATGTTAATTATCATTGAGTTAATCTTACTTTTCGACCTTTTCTAAATTTATAAGGTGTCAAATTCAATTTTTTTTTAGAGGCTCTATTATTAATTTGATACATATTAATTATCTCCTATTATATATTTTTGAGACAACAATTTTTTGTATTATGAAATTGTTCTTTCAAAGGAAATTTTCTCTATCGGATTTCATTTTCAAATTCTTCTAAATTTATCCATTTTATTATTATTATTTTTTATTTATTACTCTCTCTCGCCATTAGAGCTGATTTAGTATAGATCCAGAGTCCCCTCAACTTCATGCTCTCTCTATATATATAATTGACATAGTATTAAAACCAGTAACTAGCTCAATGGTAAATTTATCTTTCAACTACCCCATCCCCCTCCCAAATAAAAGTTGGAATTTTGGATGAGACCATTATGACAATACATCAATAATTCTGAAAGGGAAAATATGGTAGGTCTCCAGATATATTTTTGAAGAAAGATTGATTAAAATAATTTTCCATTATTTTATTTTTTTCTAATACATTCGAGATAAGAGATTTTAAACTGGTTACTAACATACGTGTATGTCAAACTACGTTCGAATCTCTATTTTGAGTGTGATGTGGTCTCATAGAGTACGTTAAACTATCAAACTACGTTCAAAATGTCTTGAGTCATCTCTTACCTTTCTATTCTCTTTATTTCACTTTTTTCTTTAATTTCAATATAATTACCTTTTCCTATATTTTGTTTAGAGAGAGAAATTTTGGGTTGGAACAGAAAAGTTGGTCATAAAATTTATTGGTCCCAGCGGTTTATGAAAACGACTAACCTGAATGGTTAGGAATATCTTTAAAAAAAAAAGTTTCTTTTTTCCGAAAATATTATAAAAAGATTTTTTTTTTTTTTTTTAGAAAAGAAAAATTAAGTCAATCTAAACTGTTTTTACTTTTATGAATTTTTTTAATATAATAATTGAGGAGGTGAGGGATCAAACCTCTATTGAAAAGCCATCCGTTGAGCTAAATTTACTTTTCGTACTTTGATAAATGTATAAGGTGGTAAATTAAAGAAAAAAAAATTATTTAGAGTCTCTACTATTAATTTGATACACAATAATTGTCTCTTATTATATGTTTCTCGAGACACCAAATTTTTTATATTATGAAATTGTTTTTTAAAGGAAAACATTTCATCGTATTTCATTTTTCAAATTCTTCTAAATTTCTCATCACATCTCTAATTTTTAAATACTATCCATTAAAAAATTATTTTTAGTCCATAAACTTTAATAGAAGTAATAATTTAGTCCATCAACTTTGGTTTGTAACGATTTAATTATTATACTTTCAATTTTTTAACAATGTAATCTATAAATTTTACTATGTAACAATTTAGCCCTTCTATGTTAGAATTTATAATGATTTAGTCCCTATTGTAGAAATTAGGGTCAAAGTTTGATGAGATTTAACTGATAAACTAATTAAAGACTTAATATTTTTACAAAATACAAAGTCTACATCATAAAACTATAAAAATTGACATCTAATTTTGATAAAGTTTTTCACATTAAGGACTAAATTGTTACAAATTTGAAAGTATAAGAAATAAATTATTACATACTAAAGTTCAAGAACTAAATTGTTAAAAATAATCCTAATAAAAATGAAATTGTGTATGGGCCATTATGACAACACATCAATAATTCCGAAGGGGAAAATATAGTTGGTATATTTAAATAGGCTTCTCTTCTTTCGATTTGGTGTTGAATAGATCTTGAAACTTTTAATTTTGTGTCTAATTAAGTCTTCCACATGTTGACATTTTCTAAAAATCATACACAAAATTTGATCCAATTTTATGTCAAATAAATTTGTTAATTTTAGTCGTTGAATATATCAAGCACCTATATTATACCAAAAAAAACATTGAGAGTCTAAAATTCTAGTAGATACTTGAAAGTTTAGAATAATAAAAAGAATGAAAATTTAGTTACCCATAAAATAAATAATTAAAATTTAGAAGCATATTAGACATTTTTAAATTTAGAGTACTATCAAACACAAAATTAAAAGTTGGAAGATTAACCTATAACTTAATCTTGATTTTTTTTAGTACAATAATTACGGGGTGACAGATTGAATCTCCGACTTCTAGGAACGGAGGTCATGCCAATACCACTGAGCTAAACTCATTTTGACATAAGTTAACCTTGAAATTGATTAAGAAGTTGAGCATACTTTAGTTAGATTTGCGTTTAATAACCATTTGGTCCTCGTGATCTCATCTTATAATACTTAGTTTTTTAAAATTAAATTTATAAACACTTTTTCCACATCCAAGTTTCTTGATTTATTATACACTTTTCACCAATGTTTACAAAAATCAAGCCAAATTTTAAAAACTTGTTTTTGTTTTTAAAACTTAGCTAAAAATTGAGTCCTTCATTAGAAAGTGCAAATTGTTGTGAGAAATTTAGAAAAAATAGACTTAATTTTAAAAAATAAAAACGATATCTTAATTTTTGGTTCTTAGATTTTGAAAATGAAACCTATAAAATATTTGTTTCGCCTTTAAATTTCATAAATGGAATGTGCATTGCACACATCCAATTTTTTTTTGGAACGTTTTGTTTTTAAAATGCAATAAAAAATCAAAGTTTAATTACTTCAATTCATATATTATGAGCATTAATATACAAAAAATCAAACCTTCAATAAAAAAATATAAGTTAAAAGAATTTTCAAGAAGAGAGAAGCAGGCCATATTAATGAGCATGAATGTAAAGTTAGTTGTACATTGAAACTTTACTTGAACATCTTCATCATTCTTCTTGAGGTAAAGTCTGGTTTCAAATCTCAATTCCAACAGCAGGAGTACACCATATTAATGACAATAATGTTATTGAATATTAAATCTTTTTGTTGAATTGTGTGTCTTAATTTTTGAAAAAATAAAGCTGTTTTCACTGTATAAACACTATGATCAGATAGTAGAAAACTTCAAACGCATAATAAATGTGATATGAACAGTTCAAGGTTTTAGCATAAATCTTTTTTCACAAATATGGCCCTGAATTATTATCAATTGCTTTTAGGACCCTACTCACCAAAGACAAAATTAAAGGGTTTTTAAGAATGCTCGATACCTGCTTAGCCAAGTTAAGTTAATTTTATGAACTACATTAATATAGTCGAAAAATAAAGTAAAATGACATATCACATTATTGTCCTATGTACGTTATTCTATACTATATTTCTATATCTACAAATTTATGATAACAATAAACGTTTTCTGTTACAAATCATGTGAAAGTTAAAAATGTTCAGATTTCTATTTTGTTCTTTATTCTGAAAAGTTTTTGTTTATTAGTTCCATTAAAATACAAAAACTTTTCATCTTGACATTTGAAAACGGTTTCTAAAAGCTCCTATGTAGGATAAATTATCCCACTCTGGTGACTTTATAATAACCGTTAGATTTGTATAATAATCCTTGCATATAAATTTGAGGTATTTTTCTTTCTATATTTAAAGTGAAAAGTTGTCCATCGCATTGTGACAACCCTTACCAAATAACTTATTCTTAAGTAGAGTCAATTTTTAATTTGCCTTATAGAATGAGAATGATGATATGATCAAGCTGATATACTAACTTGACTCTCATATAAATTTCTTTTAATGTGTTGGATGTTTTAAATATACTTTAAATTCATTTTTATTTTAACTCTTTTGATTAAAAAAAAAAAAAAAAAAATCTAAAATATACTTAGAAAGTGTTTCAAAATCAATTTTGAATTATCGTCAAACAATTCATTTTTTTTAAATAACTTATTTTCAAAATTAAATATCTAAAAAGTTAAACTAAATACATCCTAAATTTGATTAAAAAAAAATATTTTTAAAATATAGGTATTAAATAAATAGTAATTAAAATCTTAAAAATCAAAGAGTGTTTTTTTTTACCTGATAAATTATTAGAGAACATTAATATGCAACGTGACACCTTTTGATTGTTGATGTAGAAATCTGCCAACTACTCTATAGACCATTTGGGACTTCCTTATTGGCCCACGTGTCACTATCATTTAATCTTTAAAATAGTGATGTTTTTTTCCCCTTTTTCTCTTTTTTAAAAATTATTTTATTTTAATTATCATTTTGTAGCTGTCTATTTCCATTTTAAACATCTATCTACCAAGATTTATTGCACTTTGGGACTGTCTAGTTCAGTGAGGTATTCAAATTTCATCCATTCATTACATTTCTATAACTATAAAAAAATCATGGGAATAAAAAGAAATTTAAAAAAAAATATTATGATGATTTTGAATTTCCATGTACATTAAAGGTAGGAAATTATATTTTTTTATCATTTTATTTTCGGATTTTTCTTTTATTATAATATGGTAATTTTCCAAACTTTTTATTGCAAGATATTATCATTTTTAAGAAAAAAGTTTGAAAAGTTACAATGTTAATTACATAAACGTCCTTTTATATATTGTCTTTAAACTTTATATGAAAAACTACTAATTAGAGAGTATTTTCCATTACATATTATTCTTTCGAGTTACATTTTATTATGAAAATTCAGATTTATGTCAAATAATTAATGTAATTACATTGATTATTAAAATGATTCATTATGTGAAATTTATAAGCTAAAAATAATATATAAAAGTTAATTGCATAAAAGGAGCATTTGAAGGTTAAAAAAAGGAAATAAGTATATAGGTTTTAAAACATTGTTTTAACTTTTTACTAGGGGATTCTTTGAAATTAAAATTAATTAATTTTTTTTTCGTAATGGTGGAGATTGAACCTCCAATTTCTAGAAAAAAATATCATGTCAATTATTATTAAACTAAATTCATTTTGGTAATGAATTATAGATTATTAATATATTTTAATATTGCATGATCATTTGTGTTTTTGTGCATATTTGGTTAAAAAAAATTAAAATACAACTTTTAACATATGACCATTTTTTTTAGTACAACCACGAATGATATATATATCTATTTATATTACGTATAAGGTATAAATATTGATTTTTTAGGGATAAATTTATTATTCATTCTCTAAAAAAAATAATAAAAAATTTATTTAAAAATATTTACATTTTATAGCAAAAAATTCAAATTATAGAATATTTTTGGAATTTTTTCCTATAAAATGTAAAGATTTTTAAGATTTTTCTATTTATAAGAATTTTTCAAAAAAAATATTCATTCTATTGGACAAAGGCCGTTGCATATTGCGAACTAAAAACAAGTTCCCAAAATTTTAACAATGATATTGTGTTCTTCTTATATTCTTCTTTATTTTTTATATTTATTTTATTTTATTTCCCCCGGTGTTTCAGAACTCTTTATATCACCATAAAAGTGACCCCAACATTCTTGAAATACATTTTTCTATATAGGTAAATAATTTTGCTCATTTTCTTATATTTAAAAATCATCTTTAAAAATTATTTTTTTTATAAAAAAATTGTCATACAATTATTAAATGGACAACTATAAAAAATGACACTAACGTAACAAAACATACTGAAAGCAAAGTGGAGGATTGAGCCACTGACTTCCAGAGACGAAGCACACTAATATCATTGAGTCAAACTGAATATGACAATTAATATAGAAGGTTTAACTTCTAGATGAGATAGCAAATTTAATAATGTTTTTCTTTTATCAAATTAAAATGCTAACATACATGTTTTTATTAATGGAAGAAATGTTCAATTTTTTCATAAATTCACTTGGTCTAAAAATTCTATAAATACATTTTAGGGGTGTTGGTTAGATTGGGTTAGGTTGAATAACTTTTTAAATCTAAACTAATTGCTCGAGTTGTAAATTTCTTCAACCCAAATAACTTTGGTTAAAAAATGAACTCAACCCAACCTAAAACATTTAGGTTGAGTTGGTTCAGGTTATTTGGTTTATTTATTTAAATTTTTATTATAAAAGGAAGTAAAATGTCAATATGTAAAAATTTGATTAAACTATTTTCATATATTGAATTAAAATTAACAACTCAATTTAAATTTATATAATGTAAAATCTCTTTCCAAAGTGCTGAAAAAACTATTTTTAAGAGTTGTTAGAAAATAAATTATCCAAAAAACTAATAAAATTAAATAAAACTAATATATATATATATAAATACATGCATTTTAAAGTTAATAATAAGTTCGAGTTAGTTTTGGTTATTTTATGTGACCTATGAACCCGTCCAACTTTTAAAATTTTCATTTATTTGAACCCAACCCAACCCAAACCAAGCCACACAGGTTGTGTGTTGCGTGATCGATTTTTTGGGTCTTCCGGATTTTTAAACACCCCTAATACCTTCTTTTACACTCTCTCAACGCACAAATAGTTGTTTTCTTTTCTTGTGAAGCTTCAAGCTATACCTTTTTCGTGCAAAATGGTTCGAGCTATACAACGTTTCATTTTGGTTGTAATTTGGAAGGGAAAGACCAAAGAAGATTTGCTACACAACCAGTAATCGATAAAAGAGATGTACATTGAAGATGATTTCAACGTATGTAAAAAGATCGAGATACGTGCATAACCTAACTGTTTAACTAGTAACATGACTAACTAAAAACTTTTTTTTGATGGTAGGACATGGTAATTGAAGATCGAAATTAAACTTGCTTAGACAATGGTCCCTTTCTCCCTTAAACAACACAACTTTCTCGATAGTAAATAGCAACATGACATTTTGTAATTAAGATGATGGTCCTTCTCAATAAAAGTAAAAGGCATTATCTATCTATTTATAATATAATTCAATCATATATGTTGAAAGTATATATAATATTTAAACAATGAAGTGTTGAACTTGAATACGTTGTCCCACATCTAAAAGAAATAGAAATGAATTTCCTACCTCTAAAAGGGATAGGAACACAATAGGGTTTGAGGTAGTATAGAAGAACCATACTTTATACATTGTCTTACACATATTTATCTTTGTATTATATATTCTCTTCTCTTCAAAAATAATAATATTGATTCTCCTTCCACCCGTAAATGTAGCTAACATATCATTATAGAACACACGGGTTGATTTTTTCTTATCCTATATTCTTTACCTTGACGGTCAGTTTAGATTATAACATGGGTATACTCTAATTAGGTGGTCTCACTAGACAATTGGCATTGTAATAAATAGTTGAGTTTGAAGCATTAAAAACTATAGAGAAAGGTTTGGCTCAAAGTTTGGATACTCAATGAAGTGTTGATTTTTTTTTTTTTTTTTTTTTTTTACCTGGTTAATAGAAGATGAGTTCGTTTTAAGATCACCATCAAATTTGGGACAATAAAATTATTTTTTAAGGCGAATCATGGGTGAATAATCTCTACCATTAATAAAATGTAGATCGTGGATATTTTTTTCTATTAAAAAAAGCTTTAAAAAATATAGTAAATAAATATTATACCGTTTTTAAAACAAGTTTAAAAGGTTAATTATTTATATATTATGCATTCGTATTAGTGAAATTTTATCATCTTTTATTGATTTTTTACGATATAATAGAAATGTTGATTCATACCTCAAGTCGATGTTGAACTTATGAAAATGTACAAATAATGATGGCGATATCAACATATCAATGAAAATTTAATAGCACAGTTAGACATACTATACATTTTTTTTAGTTCAACTATTTAAGAGTAAAAAATCGAAAAATCAACGTTTAAGATGGTAATGATACTTATCATGACTAAAATGATTTTAGAGATGATATAATCTAAGATTAATGTTTATTTTTGTTAAAGTGAGTTTAACTCGACTGAAATAAAATTGTGTATTTTATCAAATATTTCAATTTAAGCTCTGAACTTTAATAAAATATTAATTTAAACTTTGAACTTTCATAAATGTATCTAAATAAAACATAACGAAGCATTTAAGTCGATACAGTCATGAAAGTTTAGAGTTTAAATTGATACCATTATAAACGTTCAATGTTTAAATTGATACAACATTCAAAGGCAAACTGTTAGAGAAGAAATTAGAAATGGAAAAGGTAAAACAAGGGTGGAAGAAGAAGGAGGTGACTCACCAATTAGTTAAAAATTTGTTTTACCACCCACCTATCAAGTAGTGCCACATGTATTATTCTTATTCTTTTGTATTATTACTATTGTAACAAACTAGGGCAAACTTGTAAAAAGAAAATAGGGTTATAGCATTAATGATTCATTGGAAATACAATATACAAAAGAGCAAAGGGGAAGTCCAAAGGACATAGAAAATTCCCAGCCAACCTTCATCTTCAACTTGGTATCAGAGCCAATAGCCGACGCTGCGTTCACTGGAAACAACTCCTCCACCGGACCTGTCAAGTTTACCACACCACCTCTCAACCAACTCTTAAATCAACTCACCACTGATGCTTGTATTTATGAAGTGGAAATATGGATGCTATGCATTGATGGAATTATGTTGTGCACTCAAATTTCCCCAACGGAATTCAAGTGCAAATTCCTCTGAGTTTCCTGGTAAGTCTAGGGTCGAACACAGGGACTTGTGAAAACAGATTGTGTTGGTAATTTTTATAAAGTCTTTGCGGTAACCGAATAAATAAATAAAGTATTGGGCTTGTTGTTTACGTTGATGAAAAGTAAATAAATGCGGCGGAGTTTGAAAAGAGTTGGTAAACAGGAGATGCGATGAATATGCGGTGAACGGGTTGAGAAAGGTTTCGACTAACACTCTCTAGAATGCGTTCATGTTATGCGATCATGCAACATGCATACAACAGTAAACCACTTCTCGGTGAGAATACCACGGCTTCTAAGGCTAGAACTCATGCGATATATGCGACAAGTCTATAGGGTCTACACATAAACCTCTATTTCTATTTATGCAATGACAACATGACATCCACATAAATATGCGACCACATAATATCATTCCCATCTCTAGGATGCATGCGATGCAGGTTGACAAACAGAGCTTATTTCTAAATCCCTATCTCTTGTTTATGCAATTCTAATCTTGCTCTCTCGAGTCCAGATTCTAACCTAACTCTCTCGAGACATTAGGTTCTTTCTTTAGACTCTCTCTCGAGTAACTCTAAAGGGTATTTTGCACAACATAAAACAAGACAATCGCAAGCAAAGAACTTCCTAGGTCATGTTAGCTTAGTTCTCCTCAATCCATTCGACTAGTTTAGCTACTCATGCATATTAAGAGAATAAATAGATGTAGAAATAGAACTTCCATTGTATAAGTATGAGGATGAAGTACAGAATAACAATGCAAGTAGAGAATAAAGAACC
Source organism: Benincasa hispida (assembly GCF_009727055.1). Lineage (NCBI taxonomy): Eukaryota > Viridiplantae > Streptophyta > Magnoliopsida > Cucurbitales > Cucurbitaceae > Benincasa > Benincasa hispida. Next base: position 55,855,408 of record NC_052359.1, read on the forward strand.
TGGTAGCAATCTCTTGCTGCCAAGCGTTTATACTATTTCTACTCGTGCTCAAATTATAATCTCGCTCTCGTGAGAGTCGGCCCACTCTCTGTCCTTACGCCCCAAGGTTCTCTCTCGAGTTGTCCTGAGCGATCTCCGACGCCACCACTCTTCTCTTGCTCCGCCTTAAAATGGAAAGGAAACTATGAACAGAAGTGTGAACTAAACGGTGAACTAATCAACTGGTTAACCCCTTCTCTAAAGAATGTCCTTGGTATTTATAGAGTATCCATGGTGAAAGGCGGCTTCTCTATCCTGATTGTATGGATGGGACAACTTTAATTCCTGATTGATGTGCTGAATAATTATCACTGATAAAGCTGAATGACTTTGTGACCGTTATAGGCTGTCAACTTAATTTGGATTCGACTGTCATCAGCTTTCTGTCCCATCCCTCTTAATTGGCCTTTCACCCAGATGCGCCCACCATGTTGCGCTGACCAAGTTGCGGTGATCCTTCGAGCAAATGTTTGTGTGCACGATCAACGCAAGACCTTGCGATGAAGTTGCGCTCGACTAATGAATTCCTATGATCGCAATCTTTGCATTGTGTTAATACATATTCTGCACAAAAATACAAAAATCAACTGTTCTAATGCGCTGAATGCATGCAACCGCAATATTACGAAATTGATGCTTAATGGACATAAAGTAACATATTTCATCAACGCAATCCAATCATTGTTTAAGAACTTAGCATTATGATAACGTGCATTTCTGCCCGTTATCAACCACTACGAAACTCGAACGAGGGAACTTCATGCTGTGGAAGACCCTTGCATTGTCGATCCTTTGAAGCTACAAGCTCGAAGGTCACCTCTCAGGTCAGATACCCTGCCCACCGATGTTCATCCCAACCACCTCTGAAGCAACATCAAGTTCTCAAGTGGCAAATGATGATAGAGTAAGTTCATCAGAGGAACAATCACTCAACACGCAATATGAAGCTTGGCTTGTAGTCGACCAACTCTTGCTGGGATGGCTTTACAACTCGATGGCACCAGATATGACGATCCAACTCATGGGATATGAAAATGCCAAGGAATTGTGGCAAGCTATTCAAGGACTTTTTAGAGTTCAATCTCGTGCTAAAGAAGATTACTTAAGACAGCTATTCCAATAGACAAGAAAAGGAGGCCAGAAAATGAGTGAGTACCTCAAATTGATGAAGCTGCACTCCGACAATCTTGCACAAGCAGGCAGCCCTGAGTCAACAAAAGCCCTCATCTCACAAGTTCTTCTTGGTCTAGATGAAGAATACAACCCTGTTGTTGTAGGCATCCAAGGTAAACCAGGTATTTCGTGGTTAGATATGTAGTCTAAATTGCTATCTAATGAAAAATGACTGGAGCATCAAAACTCTACCAAAATACATAGTTCTTTTACACAACAACCTTCTGTCAATGTAGCATTCAATAGGAATCTGAATGGTGGTAAGCCACACTTCAATCCTTCATACAATGGAAGTCGACAGCAGGGGAACAACTCCAAAGGTAGTAACAACAATCATAATCTATTTAATGGACAAGAAGGTGGTCATGGTCGAGGAAGAGGTAGCAACAACAACTCAAACAGACCAACATGTCAAGTGTATGGGAGTACAGCCACTGTCTCTTATACACATCTAGATGTGTATAAGAGACAGCCTGGTGTGTTATCATCATTTTGACAAAGAATACTCATAGAGTACTGGACAAGGCAAAGGAAACCAAGGGTCAGTTGGCCCCAACAACAATACTACTGCCCTGTTCACGTCAGCTCAGCCCTCCAACCCCTTCATGGCCACACCAGAAACAGTAACAACTCCTAATTAGTACATCGACAGTGGGGCTACCAACCATGTCACTCCAGACTACAGCAACATCGATAACCCAACCAAATATAGAGGTAATGAACTGGTTACTATAGGTAATGATGAACAATTACACATATCTCATACTGGTCAATTTTGCTTATCTGATGGAAGGAATGAATTTATCTTGAATGATGTCCTGTGTGTGCCTAACATAGCAAAGAGTCTGATTAGTATATCAAAGTTAGCCCATGATAATGTTGTGATTGTTGAATTTCACATTGACTTTTGTGTCATTAAGGACAAGGATACGGGCAGAACATTGCTAAAAGGGGAGTTTGACAGAGGGTTATATAGACTTCAAGGGGCTGAAGTGATACAAGAAACTATAGAGGGCCAAGGATCTACTTTGTACAAAAATAACAAGTTAATTGCCTAAATTCTATCAGGAGTTAGGATTAATGTAGTTGAATCAAGAGTTGTTCGGCATAGGAGACTAGGGCATCAATTAGTAAAAACTTTAGATTATATGATTAGAGAATGTAAACTGCCAGTTAAATCAAATGAAGGAAATGAATTTTGTCATTCATGTCAATTGGGAAAGTTATCTATCTTACCATTCCCTAACTCTCAATCTCGTGCTTATAACACGTTTGAATTAATACATACTGATATATGGGGGCCTACTCTTATTGAATCTACTGATGGATACAAATATTACATATCATTCTTAGATGATCACATCAGATATATATGGCTATACCTTTGAAACAAAAAAGTGAAACATTGGCAGCATTCCAACACTTCATACAACTAATAAAAACCCAATTCAACTCTGGAATAAAGAAACTACAATCAGATAATGGGAGAGAGTATGACAAAATACAGCATCTCTGTGAGTCCAAAGGCATTTTAGTCCGAAAGTCCTGTCCTTATACCTCAACACAAAATGGCAAGGTTGAGCGCAAGCATCAACATATCATAGAAACAGCCTTACGCTTCTTGCACAGGCATTCATGCCCTTAAGCTTTTGGTGGGAGGCGTTCTCCACTACTGCCTATCTCATTAATGGCATACCTACCACAGTTTTGTTGGGGTTGATGCCCTAAAGTCTCATGTCTTGTAGTTTGTAAACAGTATATACGAACACCAATGATTGTTAATATATGATATTCTTCACATCTTGTTGTTTTGCTTGGTTTTTTGTTTTATTTGCTTTACCACAAACCAACAAATATAAAATCCCTAGTTATCTATATGTGACTCAAGCATGTATGCGGTGACATACAAGTGGATCATGTCTTGTGTGATAACTAAAATGGTCTGTAGTAAATGGATAAAGGAGGGAAACCTTATCTTGGTAACACTACGGACGCGACATGCTTTGTGGAATGGTCACAAATGTTGTGACTTGCCACAGATGGTCTGATCCTAATCATTCGTGTTGGGGACATGCGAGCGAGGGTGTCCTATACAAAGAGTTTGTATAAGACTTGACCACGAAATGTTAATGTCTCGTCATATAACACTGTTCATGTCAGAGACTTCACTTCAATAGGATGACCATAAATAACATGACCTCAATCCTGAGTGAGTTAGGAACTCCTGCTATTGAGGGCGGTCCTTTGATTTGTATGGGTGCGAATGGCCAGGTCGCCGATTCAAACCTACCATTTTGGGGATTCGTTTGATTTGGGAGCTGGGAACTCAGCTACACAAGATGGAATTCACTCCTTCCCCGAGGCAGAGGTAAGTAGATAGATGGCTCCCTTAAGGATTGATTTCAGGCTTGAACGATATGGCGCCACACACCTTCTCTTGGCCTGAAAGGTGTTCACACATAGTTGGACTATGTGGTATTGTTCATTAAAGGAATCAGTGGTACTTAAGGAGTGAGATGTAACTACAAGGGCAAAACGGTAAATTGGCCCAGCTGTACTTACGAGCATCTGTGAAGGGTCATCATACTCATGATTGGTTATATTCGATGGATACATAAATATATTTGTGGTAAGAAGAGTTCGGTTGTTGGTCTTTAGTAGAATCACTGATAGTTAACGGATGGTGGATCTCGTGGCTAAAGAGTTTAGTCAGCTATTCACGTACTGTTGGAGCTTCGAGCCACATGTCTATTAGGTCACCTGGGTAGCTTGGATAAAGTCGAGAACCAGTGTTTGGGTTAATTTGAAATGTTCAAATTGATAAGAGGAAGTTCAATTATATATGATATAATTGGACTGGTTAATTATATATGATATAATTGGCTAAATGTATGAGATACATTATTTTGGAGGAAATTAGATATAAATATGATTTATATCAAGTAGAGGAGAAAATACTATGGTAGATATATGATATCAAACTATAGGATATAAATATAATATGATTATATTTATTAATTAAATTAATTGATTAATAATTTGATAATTAACCGATTGATCCACGTTCGGACGTGGGAAGTGGGGCTGCGAAGGTTATGGTAACTGACGGATTAAAACAAAAAAAAAAATTATTTTCATTTAATTCAATCGTGCATTTGTATTCGCCCGCGTCCAAAAAGAATCAGTGAAAGCGATTGCGAGAGCCTATATAATAGAAGCTCATTCATCTAAACGATCGTATACATCTTTCCTAAACGATCGTTCAGTTTTTCCTACACATTCGTGTAGCTCTACTATACGATAAGCATTTCCGCTATACAATAGCAGAGTTCATCTCCCACTTGCTTATCGTCTACACGTTGTCTTCTCCTCCGTTCTCTACCAAACTCACCAGAGCCCACTCTTTGGGTTTTTTACGCCGAGGATACCCGGGTTTCTCTTGTGGTGATGTCGCCCCTACTGCATTGTTGGTGTACGCTCGGATCGTGTTGTTGCAGCTGACATACTCGTCGGGTGTCGGTATATCGATGGTAGGTTTTTCGCTGCTGAGGGTTCAGACATACGATGACAGTCTTCATTTGGTATGAACCATTTTTCCTTGTGTTTTATTGTATTCTGAGCATGCCAATAATGAATTTTATATGCATAACTGTATGTTTGGAATGTATGTCGTTTGTGTTTCGGTCAATGTGAAATCGGAGTGATCTAAGCTCACTCATGGAACTCTCGGTATGAGATCCTTCAAGTTTTATAAGGTAAATCACCTTCTATCATATTGTTTGGTTCCAACCTTGATTTTCTTAATCTCAGGACATTCGGGTGTGCCTGCTACCCATACCTACGGCCTTATCACAGCCAAAAATTCCAACTACACTCATAGAAATGTGTGTATATTAGTCCCAGCTCGCATCACAAAGGGTACAGATGCCTCAGTCCATTAGGCCGGATTTATACAAGCAGACATGTTAAGTTTGATGAAAGGGAATTTCCGTGCAAATCAATCGTGCACCACGATCGTACATACAACAGGGCCAACGATGGCTAAACAACCATCGTTTAGTATAATCTCCCAGACGACAGACAATGCGATCGTTCAGTTTCCATCATTTAGAACGATTGCCCAGATGCTAGACGATACGATCGCTCAGCATCCATCATTCAGAACGATCGCCCAAACGACAGACAATACGATCGTTCAGTCTCTATCGTTTAGAACGATCGTCCAGCGAAAGACAACACGATCGTTCAAAACTCATCGTATAGAATGATTGCACAGACAAAAGACAAAGCGATCGTCCAGTCCTCATCGTGTAGACCGATTGTGCAGGCCAAAGATAAGACGATCGTAGTGAGTCCATCGATCGTGGACATTCCATCATCCAACATGATCGTCCAAGTGACAACCCTACCCATACCTACTCCCTTCAATGAGTCATTAATCCCGAGTCTTCAACCAATACTCCATACTCTACCTCAGTCACCGTCTCTCCCTCAAGCAAAGCCAGCCTATCAACCAAACCACACCTTACGCTCTGCAAACCAGACATCCTCACAACAGTATGCATCATACCAACACCCATCGGAGACCTGCCTCAATTTTTCTCTGAAGAACAAGTCAGTCGAACCCTGCCTCACATATCACATCCTAACACTACCTCAACCTTTGCAAGCTCATCACAGCCTACCATCACCAACCGCCCCCTACTTGCTCCGACTCATCCTATGATCACCCGAGCAAAAGCTGGCATTTTTAAACCAAAGGCTTGGATAACGAGCAAAGCCACTGATTGGTCTCAAATAGAGCCCACCATAATTACAACAGCACTTGTGACCCATCAATGGAAAAAGGCGATGGATGAAGAATACATGGCACTTATGAGAAATAAGACATGAACACTAGTTCCTACATCTCCATCTCAGAATGTTATTGGGAACAAATGGATATTTCGTCTCAAGCGGAACATGGATGGCACGATACAGAGGTATTAGGCCCGACTGGTAGCAAAGGGCTTTCATCAGCATCATGGAGTCGACTTCTTTGAAACATTTAGCCCAGTGGTGAAGTGCTCAACGATTCGGGTAGTCATCAGTGCTGCTGTGTCACACGGTTGGATGCTGAGGCAACTTGGTTTCAATAATGCATTCTTAAATGGAAGACTAACTGAGGACGTGTATATGAACTAACCACAGGGTATACCAACACTCAATATCCAAATCACGTTTTCAAGCTAGACAAAGCAATCTATGGTCTGAAACAAGCACCACGAGCCTGGAATACTGCCCTCAGCTTAGTTCCCAAGTAGTAGGGATTCTATCAGTCAAGATCCGACACCTCTTTGTTCATCAATTGCAAGGAAGGCTCGATAATATATCTCCTTGTCTATGTGGACGATGTCATTGTCACAGGTAACAACACTAAAGTCACAGAACAACTCATACAGACACTGGACATACATTTTGCACTAAAAGACCTCGGCCAACTTCGATATTTTCTGGAATTCAAGTACACTATCTTGACTCTGGTTCGCTGATAAATCAGTTAAAATATATCGATGATTTACTACACAAGCTTAATATGTCTGATGTGAAACCAGTGCTCTCACCAATATTCCAAGGAAGCAAACTGTCCAAGGTTGGTGGACAGCCCCTCTTTGAACCGTTTATATATCAGAGTACTATAGGAGCCCTTCAGTATTTAACGCACACATGGTCGGACATCACGTATGCTGTCAACCAACTAATTCGGTTCCTTCAAACCCCAACTAATGTCCATTGGCAAGCAACAAAAAGGGTACTTCGATATATCAGGGGAACAAAACACTATGGAATCTACTTTCAACCAAGCCTGAACCTACATATATTTGCCTACTCGGATGCTGACTGGGCCTCTAATCTTGATGATAGGAAATCAGTGGCAGCCTACTGTACTTTTGTGGGAAATAACATCGTTTCCTGGTCCTCGAGGAAGCAATCAGTGGTAGCAAGGTCGAACACCGAATTCGAATATAGAGCACTTATTCATGCCACCTCTGAAGTCCTCTGGCTTCAACAACTACTAGGTGAGATGGGATTATAGTCAAACACTAGATTGACTATATGGTGCGACAACCTAGGAGCAAGAGTCTTAGCTGCAAATCCGGTGTTTCATTCTCGAACCAAACATATCAAAATTGATCTTCACTTCATCCGAGACCATGTTCTAAAAAGACACATCAATATTCGCTATATGCCATCGACTGACCAACTTGCTGTTTGTCTCACAAAGCCACTCAACAACACACACTTCCATACATTTTGAGCCAAACTAGGAGTACTTGAAGTACCCTCTAGTTTGAGGGGGGATGTTAGAGAAAAAATTAGAAATGGAAAAGGTAAAACAAGGGCGCAAGAAGAAGGAGATGACTCACCAATTAGTTAAGAATTTGTTGTACCACACACTTATCAAGTAGTGCCACATGTATTATTCTTATTCTTTTGTATTATTAATATTGTAACAAACTAAGGCAAACTTGTATAAAGGAAGTAGGGTTGTAGCATTAATGATTCATTGGAAATACAATATACAAAAGAGCAAAGGGGAAGTCCAAAGAACATTGAAAATTTCCAGCCAACCTTCTTCTTCAACTTAAACTATAAACTACAATTTGTCTATATATATATATATATATGGAAATTAAATAATATCTCGTAGCACTTTTGGGCTAATGAAGGGATCTTTATTTAAAATTAGTGGTTTTGTTCTCTTTTATTTTATTAATTAATGTTTGAGAATGTTTTTTTTTCCAAAAAATTATATTAATTTTTTTTTTTTAATTTCCATGCAACATGAATTGCTGTGAGTTCGTTGACGGTAAACTAATTTTTGAGCAAACAATTTATTTTTAGGTAACTTTTCGTGCTTATTAGTTTATTAAATTGGTATATTTATTTTGAGAGTGTATTTGATCTCTATTTTTTTAAAAAAATATATTATTATTTTGATTAACGTGTATCTTTATTTTTGTTGTTAATAGATCAACTCATTTCTTAAATTGAGATAAGATGGTGAGAAATGACACACATATATTAAAAACAATTAGTTATTTCACATTAAATCGGTATAGTCTTTTCCTTTCTGATTGAAATGAGTATATTTAATATCGTTCTCTCTTTTATTAAATATATAATATAAATATAATCGACTGAAAAATCAATAAAAATATAATTGTTGGTAAAATTATATACCGATAGAAATAAATAATAAAAAAAAAAATTGGATCTCTGTTTTGTTGAATTAAAAAAAGAAAATTGATCACTTGAATCCTACAACTTACAAAGAATTACAATAATTTATACTCTAAAAGTAGCAGTAACTTTTTATATTATGAAAACATTACAATGTTTGGGGGAAATAATTTTTCTATCCACTAGAAAAACAAGAAAAATAAAAGCAAAAGTAAAAATAGTTATCTATTCTTGATTTTTTATTTTTAATTTTTCAAAATTAAGCTTATAAACATGTTTTTTTTTATTTTGTTATATAATTTTTTTAAAGAATAATTTCAAAATTTTAGTCAATAATAATAATAAACAATTTTTAAAGATTTCTTTTGTTTTTAGAACTTACCTAAGAATTTCAAATGTTATATATATATATATATAAAAGATCTAAAACGTTGTTAAAAAATTGTGAGAAGAAAAGTCAAAATTTCAAAATCCAAATAACCTTCAAATGAAGCTCTAAAAATTAAAAATTAAAAGAGCTATTGGATGCCATGTGATTTAATTAATGAAAGCAATAAAGCTAACTTGTTCATGTCGATCACTTTTCTCTAGTACATTGCCTTGTTATTACTCACCAACTAAACCATCATATCACAATATGAGAACATGTGATAATGATTCCTTTCTCAAATAACAAATATCTACTCTATATATAACTTAGCTTTGGTTAAGGTATATACTTTTTAATAAGAGATATGAGATAATTCGATAATTTTTCTACTCCCCACATGGTGTTGTACTAAAAAAAAATTACCGTAAATGTTGTTGCAAAATCAATTTAACATATTGATATTGTTGGGATTGGTGTCCTAATTCTTCCGAAGTCTCGTTGTTTTGTAAAGATACACATTGTTCATGAATAAAATAAGTATTATTTAATTCTAGGGTTCCAGACCTTAACTACAACATGTTGTACCGGGCGCCTCCAAAGCAGTATCCAAGTTGTAATAAGAGATTCTAGCACTATGAAACGACTCTCCTTTCTTTCCTTTTGGTGTGAATGCCAACTTGATTGCCAAATCCAAATGAAATTAATACACTTGCATTTACTCAAATCCAATAAACAAAGCTCCTTGGTTAACTTATGTGAACTTAAGCATGTATATGTGATATACAAGTGGATCATGCCTTAAGTGATAACCTAAATAGGTCTGTAGTATAAGGATTAAGGTGGGATACCTAATCCTGGTGACACTATGGATACAGCCCGCTTTGTGAAGGTTTGCAAGTGTTGTAAACTACTACATATGGTAAATCCTAACCATTCATGTGGAGACGTGGAGCGGGGGTTTCCTACACAAAGAGTTTGTATAAGACCTGGACCATGAAATAACTAAACTTTGTATATAACGCCGTTGATACTAGAGACTTGAATCTCACCTAAACGACCATAGGTGACACGACCTCAATCCTGAGTGTTTTAGGAATTCCTGCCTTTGAGGGCGGTCCTTTGATTAGTATGGGTGAAAGTGGTCAGATTGCCAACTCAACATGCCTACCTTTTTGGGGACTTATCTGATCTGGGAGTTGGGAACTTAATCCACAAGATGAAATTAACTCCTTTCCCGAAGCAAGGATAAGTAGAGAGATTGCTCCCTTAAGGGCTGATTCCAGGGCTTGAACATAGTGGCCACAACTTCTCTTTGAAAGAGAAGACTCGGTCATAGTAGGACTATGACTTATGTTTATTAGAGGGATCAATGGTACTTAAGGAGACAGATGTAACTATAGGGACATAACGGTTATTGGTCCAGCTGTACTTACGCGCGATCTGTGAAGGGTTTTCGCACTGCTGATTGGTTAAGATGGACACATAATATATCTGTATTAAGGAGAGTTCAGTTGTTGGTCTTTAGTGAAGTGCCTGACAGTTAATGGATGATGGATCTCGTGACTAAAGAGTTTAGTCAATTATTCACGTACCGTTGAAGCTTTGAGCTATAGGTTCATGAGGTCCCCTTGGTAACTCAATGGATTCAGTTGAGGATTAGTTCTTAGTGTTGATTTGAAATGTTCAAATTGACAAGAGGTATTTTGATTATATATGATATAATCCGTATGATGTATAAGATACATCTAGTGGAGGATTGATGTAAATGAGATTTACATTAAGTACCATGGAATAGAAAAAAGAACTATGGTTTATATGTTTCATGAGATGAAATATTAAAATTATAGATTATAAATATAGTATGATAAGTTAATTATCATTTTTGTTTATAATGATATTAATTATTGGATAATTAATTCTTTTTCTTTAAATAACCAAAGTAGTGGGTGATTATTGGATCATAGTAACCGTGAGTTTAAAAGGAAATGGTTTCCTATTTTAACAAGGAAGTTTTACAAAACGATCGAAAAGGTTTTGAGTTTTCTCTCGCAAAGAAAGGAACTCATGGAGTCGTCAAGTAAATATAGATTTACTAAACGATGGCTGGGCGAGCTAAACGATCGTGTAGTGGCGAGCTAAACGATCGTGTAGTATTTACTAAATGATCGCATAGTTTGCTAGACGATCGCTAGCCCAAGGTAAACGATTGTGTAGAGTCTGTAGGCGATAGACCGAGCTAAACCATCGCATAACTTTTGCTAGACGATCGCTTAGTTTTATCTAAACGATTGAGCATCGACCTATATGATAGGTCTCCGCCATCTCCCACTTGCCCAGTCGTGTACGAGATCGGTGTTTCCTCCTTCATCTACCTCATACCAAGTCCGAACAGAGCCCACCCTCTGGATTCTCACACCGAGAATACCAAGGTCACCTTGTTGTGGTGTTAGACTAAACTCAACATCATCGAGGTTTTCTGGAGGCCGTTCGTGGTGCTATGGAGGTCGTTCGTGTTGCAGAGGAGTTCATGACCAAGGCGATCGTTGAGGACGAGCACGAAGTGCTCGTGCGGTGTTCTTGTTGTGTTACAGTCGTGTATATCGAGCGCTCGTGGTTGCTGTTGTTTGATCAGAGTCGCACAACGGAGCATGGAGACGCATCCTCATATGTGCGTAGAGTTTGATCTCTGTTCATTTGAGTTTATTCATGCTGTAATTTCTCTGTATGAATTGTATAACCATTTGTATTGAAGTTGACTGTAAATATATGTTCATTCATGATTGTAATTTAAAATAGTCTTGTTCCGCTGCTCATGGAAATCTCATATCCGATTTCCTTCATATATGAGTATAGCTTAATGAATGAGTTCTCGTAGAAAGTGTGATATCCATTTACACTAGGGTTGGCAATGGGGCCGGTGTGGGGTAGAGGACTCCCCATTCCCGTCCCTACGGGGATATTTTTCCCATCCCTGTCGGGGAAACGGGTCCGGGGACCCATCCCCGTTTACACACACACACACACACATATATATATTAAAAAAGTAAAAAATTTAATCGAGGATGGGGACTCGGTTAGAATCCCGATTTAATCCCATCCCCAATCAATAAGGCGGGGACCTGACCCCACGGGGGATTTTTGGCAACCCTAATTTACAAGTCTTGATTTTTTTTCTTTTTAAAATATAAAAAATTAAACGAATTAATTTAAACATATAATTCAACTAATTAAGATACCAATAACATCACTTGAATTGTAAGTTGAATCTTACTTAATATTCAATTTGTAATATGTTTGTAACATTTAACTCGAATATTTTCTTTAAATAATTGCATAAACTAATAGGGGAGAAAATGGGACATAGTAAAGTCATAGATGTGTGCCCATTTTACTGTTTTGCTCCTGTAATTACATCTTACTCCTTTAGTACCACTGATTCCTCTAATGAATAATACAACATAGCCTAACTATGTGTGAATACCTCTCGGGCCAAGAGAAGGTGTGTGGTACCACATCATTCAAGCCTCAGAATTAGCCTTTAAGGGAGCTATCTATCTACTTACCCCTGCCTCGGGAAGAAGTGAATTCCATCTTGTATAGCTAAGTTCCCAGCTCCCAAATCAGAAGAATCCTCAAAATGGTAGGTTTGAATCGACGACCTGGCCACTCGTACCCATACAATCAAAGCACCACCCTCAATGGCAGGAGTTCCCAACTCACTCAGGATTGAGGTCACGTTACCTATGGTCATCCTAGTGAATTGAAGTCTCTGTCATGAACGATATTATATAATGAGACGTTAACACTTCGTGGTCAGGTCTTATAGAAGGGGGGTGGTCTCCGTATCCTGTAGTTTGTTAACAGTTTATACGAACTCTTGTGATGTATAATATATGATATTTTACTTCACTCCTTGATTTTGCTCAGTTGTTTGTTTTATTTGCTTTACCAAAACCAATAACACAAAATCCCTGGTTATTAGTATGTAACTTAAGCATATAATGTGGTGACATACAAGTGGATCAGTTCTTAAGTGATAACCAAAATGGTCTGTAGTATAAGAATGTAGGAGGGAAATCTTTATCCGGTAACGCTACGGATGCAGCCCGCTTGTGGAATGGTCACAAGTGTTGTGACTTGTCACAGATGGTCTGATCCTAATCATTCGTGTAGGGGACATGCGAACGGGGGCGTCCTATACAAAAGAGTTTGTATACGACAGA
>NC_052359.1:55868461-55896443 GCF_009727055.1 Benincasa hispida
GAGTCACTTTGTCTAAGGAAATGTGTCCTAACGCCTCAAGAGGTTGAGGAGATGAGATATGTCTCATATACATCTGTCATTGCAGTTTGATGTACGTGATGCTCTGTACTCGTCTAGACATCTACTACGCTGTGGCATATCAGTAGGTATCAGTCTAACCCAACCAGGTCATGAACTGCAGTGAAGAATATCCTCAAGTATCTTCGGACAATGAGGACTACTGCTCGGTATGATTAGGATTTGATCCTTACTGAATACACGGATTTTGACTTTTAGACTGATAAGACTCTCACAAGTCCACGTTAGGGGGTCAGCCTTTACTCTTAACGGAGGAGTTTTTAGTGTGGTGAAACATTATGCAGGGGTGCATCACTACTCTACTATGGAGGTGGAGTACGTAGCGGCTTGTGAAGCTGCTAAGGAGGTTCATCTGGCTCAAAAAGTTATTGACAGAACTGGAGCTATTCCAAATATGTCTAGGCCCATTACCCTCTTATTGTGATAAATAGTGGCAGTGGCAAACTCCAAGGAGTCGAGGAGTCATAGGTACAACAAACACATAGATGGAAGTGTCATCTGATTCTGCGAGATAGTGCATCGAGAGACATGATCGTCACGAACATCGCTTTGGAGCATAATATTGCTGACCCATTTATGAAGGCTCTCACGGCTACAGTGTGAGAGTCATGGGTCTACAGGATCGTCCGCGCTGACTAGGCAAGTGGAGATTTTCTTTGTACTGACTTTTATGCCCTAGTTTATTATTTTGTACAAGTTTTATGAACACCCCCTTTGCTTTAGGATAAGTGGGAGATTTGTGGGTTGATGCCCTAAAGTCTCGTATCCTGTAGTTTTGTTAACAGTTTATACGAACTCTTGTGATGTATAATATATGATATTTTACTTCACTTCTTGTTTTGCTCATTGTTTGTTTTATTTGCTTTACCACAAACCAATAAACATAAAATCCCTGGTTATTAGTATGTAACTTAACAGCATATATGTGGTGACATACAAGTGGATCATGTCTTAAGTGATAACCAAAATGTCTGTAGTATAAGAATGTAGGAGGGAAACTTTATCCCGGTAACGCTACGGATGCAGCCCGCTTTGTGGAATGGTCACAAGTGTTGTGACTTGTCACAGATGGTCTGATCCTAATCATTCGTGTAGGGGACATGCGAACGGGGCGTCCTATACAAAGAGTTTGTATAGACCTGACCACGAAGTGTTAACGTCTCCTTATATAATATCGTTCATGACAGAGACTTCAATTCACTAGGATGACCATAGGTAACGTGACCTCAATCCTGAGTGAGTTGGAACTCCTGCCATTGAGGGTGGTGCTTTGATTGTATGGGTACGAGTGGCCAGGTCGTCGATTCAAACCTACCATTGAGGATTCTTCTGATTTGGGAGCTGGGAACTTAGCTATACAAGATGGAATTCACTCTCCCGAGGCAGGGGTAAAGTAGAATAGATAGCTCCTTAAGGCTAATTCTGAGGCTTGAATGATGTGGTACCACACACCTTCTCTGGCCGAGAGGTATTCACACATAGTTAGGCTATGTTGTATTATTCATTAGAGGAATCAGTGGTACTAAAGGAGTAAGATGTAATTACAGGAGCAAAACAGTAAAATGGGCACACATCTATGACTTTACTATGTCCCATTTTCTCCCCTATTAGTTTATGCAATTATTTAAAGAAAATATTCGAGTTAAATGTTACAAACATATTACAAATTGAATATTAAGTAAGATTCAACTTACAATTCAAGTGATGTTATTGGTATCTTAATTAGTTGAATTATATGTTTAAATTATTCGTTTAATTTTTTTATATTTTAAAAGAAAAAAAAATCAAAGACTTGTAAATTAGGGTTGCCAAAAATCCCCGTGGGGTCAGGTCCCCGCCTTATTGATTGGGGATGGATTAAATCGGTTCTAACCGAGTCCCCATCCTCGATTAAATTTTTTACTTTTTTAATATTATATGTGTGTGTGTGTGTGTGTAAACGGGGATGGGTCCCCGACCCGTTTCCCCGACAGGGATGGGAAAAATATCCCCGTAGGGACGGGAATGGGGAGTCCTCTACCCCACACCGCGCCCATTGCCAACCCTAGTGTAAATGGATATCACACTTTCTACGAGAACTCATTCATTAAGCTATACTCATATATGAAGGAAATCGGGATATGAGATTTCCATGAGCAGCGGAACAAGACTATTTTAAATTACAATCATGAATGAACATATATTTACAGTCAACTTCAATACAAATGGTTATACAATTCATACAGAGAAATTACAGCATGAATAAACTCAAATGAACAGAGATCAAACTCTACGCACATATGAGGATGCGTCTCCATGCTCCGTTGTGCGACTCTGATCAAACAACAGCAACCACGAGCGCTCGATATACACGACTGTAACACAACAAAACACCGCACGAGCACTCTCGTGCTCGTCCTCAACGATCGCCTTGGTCATGAACTCCTCTGCAACACGAACGACCTCCATAGCACCACGAACGGCCTCAGAAAACCTCGATGATGTTGAGTTTAGTCTAACCACCAACACGGTGACCTTGGTATTCTCGGTGTGAGAATCCAGAGGGTGGGCTCTGTTCGGACTTGGTATGAGTAGATGAAGGAGGAAACACCGATCTCGTACACGACTGGGCAAGTGGGAGATGGCGGAGACCTATCATATAGGTCGATGCTCAATCGTTTAGATAAAACTAAGCGATCGTCTAGCAAAAGTTATGCGATGGTTTAGCTCGGTCTATCGCCTACAGACTCTACACAATCGTTTACCTTGGGCTAGCGATGTCTAGCAAAAACTATGCGATCATTTAGTAAATACTACACGATCGTTTAGCTCGCCACTACACGATCGTTTAGCTCGCCCAGCCATCGTTTTAGTAAATCTATATTTACTTGAGACTCCATGAGTTCCTTTCTTTGCGAGAGAAAAACTCAAAACCTTTTCGATCGTTTTGTAAAACTTCCTTGTTAAAATAGGAAAACCATTTCCTTTTAAACTCACGGTTACTATGATCCAATAATCACCCACTACTTTGGTTATTTAAAGAAAAAGAATTAATTATCCATAATTAATATCATTATAAACAAAAATGATAATTTAACTTATCATACTATATTTATAATCTATAATTTTAATATTTCATCTCATGAAACATATAAACCATAGTTTCTTTTCTATTCCATGGTACTTAATGTAAATCTCATTTACATCAATCCTCCACTAGATGTATCTTATACATCATACGGATTATATCATATATAATCAAAATACCTCTTGTCAATTTGAACATTTCAAATCAACACACTAAGAACTAATCCTCAACTGAATCCATTGAGTTACCAAGGGGACCTCATGAACCTATAGCTCAAAGCTTCAACGGTACGTGAATAATTGACTAAACTTTAGTCACGAGATCCATTCATCCATTAACTGTCAGGCACTTCACTAAAGACCAACAACTGAACTCTCCTTAATACAGATATATTATGTGTCCATCTTAACCAATCAGCAGTGCGAAAACCCTTCACAAATCGCGCGTAAGTACACTGGACCAATAACCGTTATGATTCCCTATAGTTACATCTGTCTCCTAAGTACCATTGATCCCTCTAATAAACATAAGTCATAGTCCTACTATGACCGAGTCTTCTCTTTCAAAGAGAGTTGTGGCCACTATGTTCAAGCCCTGGAATCAGCCTTAAGGGAAATCTCTCTTACTTATCCTTTGCTTCGGGAAAAGGAGTTAATTTCATCTTGTGGATTAAGTTCCCAACTCCCAGATCAGATAAGTCCACCAAAAAGGTAGGCATGTTGAGTTGGCAATCTGACACTTTCCCATACTAATCAAAGGACCGCCCTCAAAGGCAGGAATTCCTAAAACACTCAGGATGAGGTCGTGTCACCTATGGTCGTTTAGGTGAGATTCAAGTTCTCTAGTATCAACGGCGTTTATTACAAAGTTAGTTATTTATGGTCCAGGTCTTATACAAACTCTTTGTGTAGGAAACCCCCGCTCCACGTCTCCACATGAATGGTTAGGATTTACCATATGTAGTAGTTTTACAACACTTGCAAACCTTCACAAAGCGGGCTGTATCCATAGTGTCACCAGGATTAGGTATCCCACCTTAATCCTTATACTACAGACCTATTTAGGTTATCACTTAGGCATGATCCACTTGTATATCACATATACATGCTTAAGTTCACATAAGTTAACCAAGGAGCTTTGTTTATTGGATTTGAGTAAAATGCAAGTGTATTAATTTCATTTGGATTTGGCAATCAAGTTTGGCATTCACACCAAAAGGAAAGAAAGGAGAGTCGTTTCATAGTGCTAGAATCTCTTATTACAACTTGGATACTGCTTTGGAGGCGCCCGTACAACATGTGTAGTTAAGGTCTGGAACCCTAGAATTTAAATAATACTTATTTTATTCCATGAACAATGTGTATCTTACAAAAACAACGAGACTTCGGAAGAATTAGGAACCAATCCCACAATATCAATATGTTAAATTGATTTGCAACAACATTTCGGTAATTTTTTTTAGTACAACACATGTGGGGAGTAGAAAAATTATCGAATTATCTTCATATCTACTTATAAAAGTATATACTAACCAAAGCTAAGTTATATATAGAGTAGATATTTGTTATTTGAGAAAGAATCATTATCACATGTTCTCATATTGTGATATGATGGTTTAGTTGGTGAGTAATAACAAGGCAATGTACTAGAGAAAAGTGATCGACATGAACAAGTTAGCTTTTATTGCTTTCATTAATTAAATCACATTGGCATCCAATAGCTCTTTTTAATTTTTAATTTTTAGAGCTTCATTTGAAGGTTATTTGGATTTTGAAATTTTGACTTTTCTTCTCACAATTTTTTACAACGTTTTAGATCTTTTATATATATATATATATATAACATTTGAAATTCTTTGGTAAGTTCTAAAAACAAAGAAATCTTTAAAAATTGTTTATTTATTATATTGACTAAAATTTTGAAATTATTCTTTAAAAAAATTATATAAACAAAATAAAAAAAAAACATTTTATAAGCTTAATTTTGAAAAATTAAAAATAAAAAATCAAGAATAGATAACTATTATTACTTTTGCTTTTATTTTTCTTGTTTTTCTAGTGGATAGAAAATTATTTCCCCCAAACATTGTAATGTTTTTAATATAAAAAGTTACTGCTACTTTTTAGAGTATAAATTATTGTAATTCTTTGTAAGTTTTAGGATTCAAGTGATCAATTTTCTTTTTTTAATTCAACAAAACAGAGATCCAATTTTTTTTTTTATTATTTATTTCTATCGTATATAATTTTACCAACAATTATATTTTTATTGATTTTTCAGTCGATTATATTTATATTAATATATTAATAAAAGAGAGAACGATATTAAATATACTCATTTTCAATCAGAAAGGAAAAGACTATACGATTTAATGTGAAATAACTAATTGTTTTTAATATATGTGTGTCATTTCTACCATCTTATCTCAATTTAAGAAATGAGTTGATCTATTAACAACAAAAATAAAGAATACACGTTAATCAAAATAATAATATATTTTTATAAAAAAATAGAGATCAAAATACACTCTCAAAATAAATATTACCAATTTAATAAACTAATAAGCACGAAAAGTACCTAAAAATAAATTGTTTGCTCAAAAATTAGTTTACCGTCAACGAACTCACAGCAATTCATGTGCATGGAAATTTAAAAAAAAAAATTAATATAATTTTTTGGAAAAAAAACATTCTCAAACATTAATTAATAAAATAAAAGAGAACAAAACCACTAATTTTAAATAAAGATCCCTTCATTAGCCAAAAAGTGCTACGAGATATTATTTAATTTCCATATATATATATATATATAGACAAATTGTAGTTTATAGTTTAAGTTGAAGAAGAAGGTTGGCTGGAAATTTTCAATGTCTTTGACTTCCCTTGCTCTTTTGTATATTGTATTTCCAATGAATCATTAATGCTACAACCCTACCTTTAACAAGTTTGCCTTAGTTTGTTACAATATTTAATAATACAAAAGAATAAGAATAATAATGTGGCACTACTTGATAATGTGTGGTACAACAAATTCTTAACTAATTGGTGAGTCATCTCCTTCTTCTTGCGCCCTTGTTTTACCTTTTCCATTTCTAATTTTTTTCTCTAACATCCCCCTCAAACTAGAGGGTACTTCAAGTACTCCTAGTTTGCTCAAAATGTATGGAAGTTGTGTTGTTGAGTGGCTTTGTGAGACAAACAGCAAGTTGGTCAGTCGATTGGCATATAAGCGAATATTGATGTGTCTTTTTAGAACATGGGTCTCGATGAAGTGAAGATCAATTTTGATATGTTTGGGTTCGAGAATGAAACACCGGATTTGCAGCTAAGACTCTTGCTCCTAGGTTTGTCGCACCATAATAGTCAATCTAGGTTTGACTATAATCCCATCTCACCTAGTAGTTGTTGAAGCCAGAGGACTTCAGAGGTGCATGAATAAGTGCTCTATATTCGAATTCGTGTTCGACCTTGCTACCACTGATTGCTTCCTACGAGGACCAGGAAACGATGTTATTTTCCCACAAAAGTACAGTAAGGCTGCCACTGATTTCCTATCATCAAGATTAAGGCCCAGTCAGCATCGAGTAGGCAAAATATATGTAGGTTCAGGCTTGGTTGAAAGTAGATTCCATAGTGTTTTGTTCCCCTGATATATCGAAGTACCCTTTTTGTTGCTTGCCAAATGGACATTAGTTGGGGTTTGAAGGAACCGAATTAGTTGGTTGACAGCATACGTGAATGTCCGACCATGTGTGCGTTAAATACTGAAGGGCTCCTATAGTACTCTGGATATAAACGGTTCAAAGAGGGGCTGTCCACCAACCTGGACAGTTTTCTTCCTTGGATAATTGGTGAGAGCACTGGTTTCACATCAGACATATTAAGCTTGTGTAGTAAATCATCGATATATTTTAACTGATTTATCAGCGAACCAGAGTCAAGATAGTGTACTTGAATTCCAGAAAATATCGAAGTTGCCGAGGTCTTTTAGTGCAAAATGTATGTCCAGTTCTGTATGAGTTGTTCTGTGACTTTTATGTTGTTACCTGTGACAATGACATCGTTCCACATAGACAAAGGAGTATTATTATCGAGCCTTCCTTGCAATTGATGAACAAAGAGGTGTCGGATCTTGACTGATAGAATCCCTACTACTTGGAACTAAGCTTGAGGGCAGTATTCCAGGCTCGTTGGTGCTTGTTTCAGACCATAGATTGCTTTGTCTAGCTTGAAAACGTGATTTGGATATTGAGTGTTGGTATACCCTGTGGTTAGTTCATATACACGTCCTCAGTTAGTCTTCCATTTAAGAATTGCATTATTTGAAACCAAGTTGCCTCAGCATCCAACCGTGTGACACAGCAGCACTGATGACTACCGAATCGTTGAGCACTTCACCACTGGGCTAAATGTTTCAAAAGAAGTCGACTCCATGATGCTGATGAAAGCCCTTTGCTACCAGTCGGGCCTAATACCTCTGTATCGTGCCATCATGTTCCGCTTGAGACGAAATATCCATTTGTTCCCAATAACATTCTGAGATGGAGATGTAGGAACTAGTGTTCATGTCTTTATTTCTCATAAGTGCCATGTATTCTTCATCCATCGCCTTTTTCCATTGATGGGTCACAAGTGCTGTTGTAATTATGTGGGCTCTATTTGAGACCAATCAGTGGCTTTGCTCGTTATCCAAGCCTTTGGTTTAAAAATGCCAGCTTTTGCTCGGTGATCATAGGATGAGTCGGAGCAAGTAGGGGGCGGTTGGTGATGGTAGGCTGTGATGAGCTTGCAAAGGTTGAGGTAGTGTTAGGATGTGATATGTGAGGCAGGGTTCGACTGACTTGTTCTTCAGAGAAAAATTGAGGCAGGTCTCCGATGGGTGTTGGTAATGATGCATACTGTTGTGAGGATGTCTGGTTTGCAGAGGCGTAAGGTGTGGTTCTGGTTGATAGGGCTGGCTTTGCTTGAGGGAGAGACGGTGACTGAGGTAGAGTAAGGAGTATTGGTTGAAGACTCGGGATTAATGACTCATTGAAGGGAGTAGGTATGGGTAGGGTTTGTCACTTGGACGATCATGTTGGATGATGGAATGTCCACGATCGATGGACTCACTACGATCGTCTTATCTTTGGCCTGCACAATCGGTCTACACGATGAGGACTGGACGATCTGCTTTGTCTTTTGTCTGTGCAAATATTCTATACGATGAGTTTTGAACGATCGTGTTGTCTTTCGCTGGACGATCGTTCTAAACGATAGAGACTGATAACGATCGTATTGTCTGTCGTGGGCGATCGTTCTGAATGGATGGATGCCTGAGCGATCGTATCGTCTAGCATCTGGGCAATCGTTCTAAATGATGGAAACTGAACGATCGCATTGTCTGTCGTCTGGGAGATTATACTAAACGATGGTTGTTTAGCCATCGTTGGCCCTGTTGTATGTACGATCGTGGTGCACGATTGATTTGCACGGAAAATTCCCTTTCATCAAACTTAACATGTCTGCTTGTATAAATCCGGCCTAAATGGACTGGAGCATCTGTACCCTTTTGTGATGCGAGCTGGGACTATATACACACATTTCTATGAGTGTAGTTGGAATTTTGGCTGTGATAAGGCCGTAGGTATGGGTAGCAGGCACACCCGAATGTCTGAGATTAAGAAAATCAAGGTTGGAACCAAAACAATATGATAGAAGGTGATTTACCTTATAAAACTTTGAAGGATCTCATACCGAGAGAGTTCCATGAGTGAGCTTAGATCACTCCGATTTCACATTGACCGAAACACAAACGACATACATTCCAAACATACAGTTATGCCTATAAAATTCATTATTGGCATGCTCAGAATACAATAAAACACAAGGAAAAATGGTTCATACCAAATGGAAGACTGTCATCGTATGTCTGAACCCTCAGCAGCGAAAAACTCTACCATCGATATACGACACCCGACGAGTATGTCAGCTGCAACAACACGATCCGAGCGTACACCAACAATGCAGTAGGGGCGACATCACCACAGAGAAACCCGGGTATTCCTCGGCGTAAAAACCCAAAGAGTGGGCCTCTGGTGAGTTTGGTAGAGAACGGAGGAGAAGACAACGTGTAGACGATAAGCAAGTGGGAGATGAACTCTGCTATTGTATAGCGGAAATGCTATCGTATAGTAGAGCTACACGAATGTGTAGGAAAAACTGAACGATCGTTTAAGGAAAGATGTAATACGATCGTTTAGATGAATGAGCTTCTATTATATAGGCTTCGCAATCGCTTTCACTGATTCTTTTTGGACGCGGGCGAATACAAAATGCACGATTGAATTAAATGAAAAATTTTTTTTTTTGTTTTAATTCCGTCAGTTACCATAACTTCGCAGCCCACTTCCCACGTCCGAACGTGGATCAATCGGTTAATTATCAAATTATTAATCAATTAATTAATTAATAAATATAATCATATTATATTTATATCTATAGTTTGATATCATATATCTACCATAGTATTTTTCTCCTCTACTTGATATAAATCATATTTATATTCTAATTTCCTCCAAAATAATGTATCTCATACATTTAGCCAATTATATCAATATATAATTAACCAGTCCAATTATATCATATATAATTGAACTTCCTCTTATCAATTTGAACATTTCAAATTAACCCAAACACTGGTTCTCGACTTTATCCAAGCTACCAGGTGACCTAATAGACATGTGGCTCGAAGCTCCAACAGTACGTGAATAGCTGACTAAAACTCTTTAGCCACGAGATCCACCATCCGCTTAACTATCAGTGATTCTACTAAAGACCACAACCGAACTCTTCTTACCACAAAATATATTATGTATCCATCGAAATATAACCAATCATGAGTATGAGACCCTTCACAGATGCTCGTAAGTACAGCTTGGGCCAATTACCGTTTGCCCTTGTAGTTACATCTCACTTCCTTAAGTACCACTGATTCTTTAATGAACAATACCAACATAGTCCCAACTATGTTGAACACCCTTCAGGCCAAGAGAAGGTTGTGGCGCCATAAATCGTTTCAACGCCATGAAAATCATCCTTAAAGGGAGCCATCTATCTACTTACCTCTTCCTCGGGAAGGAGTGAAATTCCATTGTGTAGCTGAGTTCCCCAGCTCCAAATCAAACGAATCCCAAATGGTAGGATTGTGATCGGCGACCTGGCATTCGCACCATACAAATCAAAGGACCGCCCTCATAGCAGGAGTTCCTAACTCACTCAGGATTTGAGGTCATGTTATTTTATGGTCATCCTTATTGAAGTGAGTCTCTGACATGAACAGTGTTTATATGACGAGACATTAACATATTCGTGGTCAAGTCTTATACAAACTCTTTTTTGTTATAGGACACCCTCGGCTACGCAT
Source organism: Benincasa hispida (assembly GCF_009727055.1). Lineage (NCBI taxonomy): Eukaryota > Viridiplantae > Streptophyta > Magnoliopsida > Cucurbitales > Cucurbitaceae > Benincasa > Benincasa hispida. Next base: position 55,879,011 of record NC_052359.1, read on the forward strand.
GTCCCCAACACGAATGAAATTAGGATCAGACCATCTGTGGCAAGTCACAACAACATTTGTGACCATATCACAAAGCATGTCGCGTCACGTAGTGTTTACCCAAGATAAGGTTTCCCTCCTTTATCCATTTACTACAAGACCATTTTAGTTATCACACACAAGGACATTGATCCACTTGTTATGTCACCGCACATGCATGCCTGAATGACAGTAGGCCCCTCTTGGAGTCCTGCATCGAGTACTTGAGCAACATCTTGTCAATGTATGATACCTGAGACAGTGCTAGTACTTTGTTCTTACTTCCTGAAAGATCTGTATACCTAGAACAAACTGAGCCTCTCCCAAATCTTTCATTTGGAATTGGGTTGCTAGCCAGTTCTTAACTGCAGTTAGTAGACTTACATCATCCTCAATGAGTAGTATATCGTCTTCATACAACACTAAGAAGACTACTGAAGTGTTGATGATCTTCTTGTAGATACAAGGTTCATTAACGTTCTGGTCAAAGCCATACAACTTGATCGCAATATCAAACCATATGTTCCAAGATCTAGACGCCTGTTTTAGCCCGTAAATGGACCGATTCAGCTTGCAAACCTTTTGCTTTTGACCTTGAACTATGAATCCTTCGGGCTGCACCATGTAAATGGCCTCCTCAAGATTTCCATTCAGAAAGGCCGTCTTGACGTCCATTTGCCAGATCTTATAATTATAAGAAGCTACAATGGACAGGAGGATGCAAATCGACTTTAACATGGCAACAGGCGAGAAAGTCTCCTCATAGTCGACTCCCTCTACCTGGGTTTGCCACAAGTCAAGCCTCGAAGGTCTGTACCTTCCCATCAGCACCCCGTTTGTGCTTGTAGATCCATTTACAATCTATAGGTCTTACCTCATCAGGCTGATCTATAAGATCCTATACTGAGTTGAAGTACATCGACTCTATCACAAGATAAATGGCCTTGACCCATTCATCCCGGTCTACATCCTCCATTGCCTTCTGATAAGACAACAGATCCTCAATGTTGCCATCTGCTACCATAGCAAGGATTTCCTTGAAACCTAGATAGCGAACGGGTGGGTTTGCAACCTTCCCACTGCGTTGAGGTTCCCTCAACTCTTGAGGTGGAACCAACTTACTAGATGAACTCCCATCAACAAATCTTATTGATGTAGTAGACTCTTAAACAACTCTTGTTGAAGTTTCAGTAGTTTCATTGGAAAGCTCACGTAATACGACTTTATTTTGTGGACTGTTTTCCCTTATATGATCCTACTCTAGAAAAGTAGCTTTCATGGAAACAAACACCCTATTTTCCGATGGATCATAAAAATAACCCCTCATGTACTTTTGAGGTAGCCTACAAAGAGGCATAAGCTCAACTGTGGTTCCAAATTCTTGGGATTAGCCTCAAGCACATATGTAGGGCAACCCCAAATGCGAAAGTGACGTAAATTAATTACACGCCATTTCCACAACTCCAGAGGTATTCTCGCAACACTCTTGGAGGGTACACAGTTGAGTATGTATACCACAGTCTCCACTGCGAAACCCCAAAATGAGTCCGGTAAGGAAGCGTAACTCATCATCGAACGAACCATGTCCAACAAGGTTCTATTTCTCCTCTCCACTACACCATTCTGCTGAGGTGTACCCGGCACTGAGAGTTGGAAAACGATTCCATGTTCTATCAAATAGTCTTGGAATCCCGAGTCCAAAAACTCTCCACCTCGATCCGATCAAAATGTTTTAATCCGTCTATCCAATGCATTTTCAACTTCAGCCTTGAACTCTTTGAGCTTTTCAAAAAATTCAGACTTCCGTTGCATAAGATAAACATACCCATACCTAGAGCAATCATCAGTAAAACTGATAAAATACTCATAGCCATCTTGGGCTCGCACATTCATAGGACCACAAAGATAAAAATGTACTAACTCAAGAGGCTCTTTGGCTTGATAACCTTTTCCAGTAAAAGGTCATTTAGTCATCTTACCCTCAAGGCAAGATTCGCACACCGGTAAATAATTTTCTTCTAATTCACTTAGAAGTCTATTCTTCACCAATCTCTCAATCTTAAAGATATTGATGTGCCCTAAATGAAAATGTCAAAGATGGGCATTTTATTTTGGAGAAATACATCGATGTTTTAATTGAATTGCGACAGTTTTAGACAATTTTGTGTTATGGGGGGAATTAATGCTTAACGGCCTTAGCACATACAAATTACTTTGCACCTTCCTATCGACACCCCATTTTCTCTTGTAGATCTATTGGAAACTATAGGTCTTACTCCATTAGGCTGATCTACAATATCTCATACTGAGTTGAAGTACATTGACTCTATCTCGAGATCCATTGTTTTGACCCATTCATCCCGATCAACATCCTCCATTGTCTTCTGATTAGACAACGAATCCTCAACGTCGTCATCGACTACCATAGCCAGGATTACCGTGAAACCCAGATAGCGAACAGGTGGGTTCGCAACCTTCCCACTACTTCACCACCAAGCATATCGTCTGTTTTGTGGCAGTGGGAGGAATCTAGTATTTGTAGTTCTTTCTTTAAAAGATGTATTTGTAGTTCCTAAGTAAAAAAGGAACTTAATTTCTGTAAAGTGTTTGTTGCAATTTAAATATACTCTTGCATATAATGTGAACAAAGTGTTTATTCATAAAGATAGAGTTAAGATTTGTACAACTAAACTGGAAAATAACTTGTATGTGCTAAGACTGTTAGCCTTAAGTTCACTCCATAATATAAAGATGTTTAAATTTTTCGTAACTCAATTTAAACGCCAAAGAATTTCTCCAAAAGAAAAGCCCAACTTTGGCATCTTTGATTAAAGCACATCAATCTCAATAGGATTGAGAGATTGGTGAAGAATGGCCTTCTAAGTGAGTTAGAAGAAAATTCTTTACCGGTGTGCGAATCTTGCCTTAATGGTAAGATGACTGAAAGACCTTTTACTGGAAAAGGTTATCGAGCCAAAGGGCCTCTAAAGTTAGTACATTCTGACCTTTGTGGTCCTATGAATGTGCGAGCTAGGGGAGGCTATGAGTATTTTATCAGTTTTACTGATGATTACTCTAGGTATGGATATGTTTATCTGATACAACGCAGTCTGAACCCTTTGAAAAGTTCAAAGAGTTCAAGGATGAAGTTGAAAATGCATTGGATAGATGGATTAAAACACTTCGATCAGATCGAGGTGGAAAGTTTTTGGATCTGAGGTTCTAGGACTATTTGATAAAACATGGAATCATTTTCCAACTCTCAGCGCCGGGTACACCTCAACAAAATGGTGTAGCGGAGAGAAGAAATAGAACCTTGTTGGACATGGTTCCTTCGATGATGCGTTATGCTTTCTTACCGGACTGCGGTATACATACTCAACTGTGTTCCTTCTAAGAGTGTTGCGAGAACACCTATAAAGTTGTGGAATGGGTGTAAAACTAGTTTACGTCGCTTCCATATATGGGTTACCCAGCACATGAGCTTGAGGCTAATCCCAAGAAGTTGGAATCACGTTTGAGGTTATGCCTCTTTGTAGGCTACTCCAAAGGTACACGAGGGGTTTGTTTTTATGATCCGTCGAAAAATAGGGTGCTTGTTTCCACGAACGCTACTTTCCTAGAGAAGGATCATATTAGGGAGCATAATCTACGCAGTAAAATCATGTTACATGAGCTTTCCAACAAAACTACTGAAACTTCAATAAGAGTTGTTAAAAAGCCTGCTTCATCAGCAAAAGTTGTTGATGATAATTCATCTGGTAGGTCGGCTTCACCTCAAGAGTTGAGGGAACCTCAACGTAATGGAAGGGTTTTGAACCCGCCTATTTATCTGGGTTTCACGGAAATCCTGGCTATGGTAGTAGATGGCGACATTGAGGATCCATTGTCTTATCAGAAGAAAATGGAGGATGTTGATTGGGATGAATGGTTCAAAGCCATGGATCTCGAGATGGTAGCAGATGGCGACATTGAGGATCCGCTAGCTAACGACACAATTCCAAATGAAAGATTTGGGAGAGGCTCATTTTGTTTTGGGTATACAAATCTTTCGGAATCATAAAAACAAAGTGTTAGCGCTATCTCAGGCATCGTACATTGACAAGATATTACTCAAGTACTCGATGCAGGACTATAAAAGGGGCCTACTATTATTCAGGCATGGAATCACTTTGTCTAAGGACATGTTTCCTAAGACGCCTTAAGAAGTTGAGGAGATAAGATAGGTCCCATATGCATTTATCGTTGGCAATTTGATGTACACGATGCTCTGTACTAGGCCAAACATCTGCTATGCTATGGGAATAGTCAGCAAGTATTAGTCTAACCTAGGCCAGGGTCACTGGACTGCAGTTAAGAACATCCTTAAGTATATTCAGAGAATGAGGGATTACATGCTCGTGTATGGATCTAGGGATTTGATCCTTACTTGATAAATGGATTTTGACTTTCAAACTGATAAAGACTCTCGGAGGTCCACTTCAGGGTCACTTTTTACTCTTAACGAAGGAGTTGTAGTACGGCGAAGCACTAAGCAGGGGTGCATCGCTGATTCCACTATGGAGGCCGAGTACGTAGTGGCTTGTGAAGCTACTAAGGAGGTCGTTTGGCTCAAGAAGTTCCTGACAGAGCTGGAAGTTGTTCTAGATATGTCTAAGCCCATCACCCTTTATTATCATAATAGTGGTGCTGTGGCGAACTCCAAGGAGCCCAGGAGTCACTTGATCTACGAGATAGTGCATCGAGAGGATGTGATTGTCACGAAGATCGCTTCAGAGCACAACGTTGCTGACCCATTTACGAAGGCTCTCACGACTACAATGTTTGAGGGTCACCTTCAGAGCATGGGTCTACGGGACTGCCTGCAGCTGGACTAGGGCAAGTGGGAGATTTTATTGTCCTGGTCTTAGTGCCCTACTTTATTGTTTTGTACTAGTTTATTACACCCCACTCACTTTAGGACAAGTGGGAGATTGTTGGAGATGATGCCCTAAAGTCCCGTATCCTGTAGTTTGTAAATACAGTTTTATACGAACGCTTATGATATATAATATATGATATTTTCTTCACTACTTGACTTTGAACATTGAATGTTTTATTTGCTTTACCAAAAATCAATAAACTAAAATCCCTAGTTGTCATTATGTAATTTAAGCATATATGTGGTGACATACAAGTAGATCATGTCTTAAGTGATAACCAAAATGGTATGTAGTATATGGATATAGGGACCTTATCCTGGTAACGCTACGGATGCGGCCCGATTTGTGGGATAGTTACATGTGTTGTAACTTACTACAAATGGTCTGATCCTGATCATTCGTATGAGGACATGCGAGCGGGGGCTTCCTATAAAAAGAGTTTGTATAAGACCTGACCACGAAGTGTTTAACACCTCGTTATATAACGTCGTTTATGATAGAAACTTCACTTCACTAGGATAACCATAGGTAACATGACCTCAATCCTGAGTGAGTTGGGAACTCCTGCCTTTAATGGCGGTCCTTTGATTTGCATGGGTACAAGTGGCCTGATCGCTGATTCAAACCTCCACTTTTAGGATTCGTCTGATCTGGGAGCTGGGAACTTGGCTACACAAGATGGAATTCACTCCTTCCCCGAAGCATTGGTAAGTAGATAGATTGCTCCCTTAAGGACTGATCCCGGGGCTTGAACGATGTGGCGCCACACACTTTCTCATGGCCCGAGAGGCGTCCACCCATAGTAGGATTATGTTGTATTATTCATAAAAGGGATTGGTGGTACTTAAGGAGTTATATGTAATTCTAGGGGCAAAATGGTAAATTGGCCCAGCTGTACTTACGAGCATCTGTGAAGGATTATCGTACTGTTGATTGGTTATATCCGATGGACACAGAAATATATCTGTAGTAAGGAGAGTTCAACTGTCAGTCTTTAGTGGAATGCCTGGCAATTAACGGATGGTGGACCTCATGACTAAAGAGTTTAGTCAGCTATTCACGTACCGTTGAAGCTTCAAGCCATAGGTCCATAAGATCCCCTTGGTAGCTCAATGGATTCAAGTTGAGAATTAGTTTTTGGGTCAGTTTGAAATTTCAAATTGACAAGAGGGAGTTCGATTATATATGATATGATTGACTTTATGTATGAGTTACATTAGTTGGAGGAAAATGGATATAAATATGATTTATATCTAGTGGAGGAGAAAACACTATGGTTGATATATGATATTAAATATAGTTAATGAATATAATATGATTATATTTATTATTTTATTTTGACAATTATGAGATAATTGTACACGCTGTTTTCTCGGTAACCATGTGTTAGTGGGAAGTTCCAATCGGTTTTCGTAACTGAAGAATAAAATGAAAATTATTTTCATTTTTCAAAGATTACGGTTATTTGCTTACAAAGTGTTTGTTGCCCATAGATTAATGAAATCAAAGACTATATGATAGCTCGAGTTTACTACACGATCTCTTACACGCACGCGCTTCTTTCTAAATAATCGCCTACGTTTTACTAAACGATCGCTTAAAGCCCGAGCATTTACTAAACGATCGTATAGACAATGACTGCCTTTTTCCTACACGATCGTGTACTTCATCTAAACGATCAAGAGTTTTGTCTATACGATAGACTAAGCCTTCTCCCACTTGCTTGATCGTTGTATACGATCCTCTTTTCCTTCTCCCCTCTACCAAATCCGAATAGAGCCCACTCTTTGGATTCTCACACCGAGAAAACTAAGGGTTCCAAGTGGTGGTGTCATCCCTATCTTCCTTCTATTCGTGTGAAGATTGTTCGTGGTAGACGACCGAGTGTTGGTGAACGATAGCTTGATGTTCCAGCGAGAGCGAGAGCACAGTTCCTTGGAGAGAGCCAGATTTTCTGTGAAGAAAGGTTCTTCAACTGGTATGTTTTCTTGTTTTCTTGTTTGTTTATTTCTAAGCATGCTGGTAATTTTACATTATGATGCATATCTATTTTTTTGAGTGTAAATGTGGTAATTCTGTCACAATGTCTTTGGAAAGACATGCTTTCGCTCAGAGGTACTCTTGTATAAGAGTTTCTTCAATTGGATCAAAGCCAGGTTTCTGATATTCCAAATTCATTGATGCAAAGAATTGCGTTTACATTCTCGGTGGGTGAATCATATCTACTATCTGTTTAATCGTTAGATCATTTGTGGATTCATAGAGTTTCTGGGATGATGCCTCTGGTTTGTTAAATTCTTTTACATTTCAAGTTAATTATAAAGGCCCCTGCATTTTTGGGCATTATTAACTGCTATCGAGTCTGTAATTTCAAAGAGTTTGAGTATGTGAGTCGTTTGTGAAGAAGCTTCATAGCAAGGGTTGCTGTTCTTCGAGGATGAAGATGACCGAGCATTGGTCGGGTCGTGTAGACGATGGGATAGATGATCGTTGAGTATCCGATACTCGAAAGTTGTTTTACGCACGCACTAGACAATTATATTGCTCAGCAAGCTTCATCGCTTAGTTACTGACTATACGATCGCGGAGTATATCGTTTACCTTTCGCGTGCTAAGTGATCATCTAGACGATCGGGCTTCATAGCTTCGTTGTCATCTAAATGATCGTTTAGCATCCACGTGTTTCTGTCTTGTGCGCTACACGATCATTTACTTGGCAAGCGTTTACTAAACAATGGGACTTTGCCCAGCGGTTCAAGACCCGGTTTGCCTGTGAACCGGATTGCTCAGTGGAAAAATGTAATAGATAGAGTTTTTCATTCCGGTTTTTGAGGTGGTTCAGCCCGGTCCATTAATCTGTGTTAATATATATAGGATGTATGTTTTCTTTATATGTCATATGGCATGCCATATAGAAAAATCTCATCTTAGGTTATGCATTGGTCATGCATCATCTCTTTATTATAAATGTTATGACTTAGAGAAACATGATTTACATTACGTCCGAGCATGCTCATGCATCATATAATATAAGAGTTATATTTATGCATGCTTAAAGCATAGACATGCATCATCTTTATATTATAATTGTTATAGTATAAGGGTGTATGGAAAGCATGTGTGCTTGGTTGTTACGTGTATATAAAAGTTATGTATAGTAATCATTGCATGAAGCATGGCACATAGGTTAATTTATAAGCGTTATAAATACCTTGTTGTGTGGCAATATATGCTTTAGTTGTTTCTTTTATAAAGGTTATAAAGAAATTAGAACTAAAATCAATAAGAAAGACATGCATGCCAACTTAGGTTTAAATCATGGTTTTAAAATTGTTTTAAAACTTGGACGAGATAGATCTAAGATCACGGTTCTAATATGATTAGCAACCTTAGGCTTTAATCTTTTAATCAGTTTAATAGGATTAAATTGACTAATAAAAGTTTAAAGTATAGCAAATCTATCTATAAGGGACCTTTTGTTTAAGGCAGGTTCTGTCTAGCTGGGGTTTTTAAGGTGACGAAAACGGAACACCCCTACTTGGAAAACTACCTGGAAAGGTGAATTAGATAGATTTGATGCTTACATGCGAGGTTAAGGGCAGTCCGTTAAAATGCTTAATGTGACTACTTGAACTTGTTTTATTTCAAAGACAAAAGTTATTTTTTGAGCGGATAAAAAAAAACTTAGAATAAAATCAATAGCCGGATTGTCTAGGTTAATGAACCCTTAGGTAGAGCATTCAGTGAGAGGTATTTGAGGCATTCGATGCTTCATTTAAACCTCTTGCGTTTCTCTCTTTATTGTCCACACCATGAGATTTACCCTCGACCTCGTGGCACCCTGGGAGCTGTCTCTTATACACATCTAGATGTGTATAAGAGACAGGTCTACGGTCTCTCTCATTAGGTTGAATAAAGTTTCTGTGCATCGCCTCGAGGCACCCTGTGAGTGTCCCCCTATTGGATGACAGTTTTGTGCGTTTCTTTATTTGATCTCTTGTAAGAGGATAAGGTTACTTAGTCTCTTGTTCTAATCTGCTTCTTCCTTACGGTAGACCATTAGGGCGGGACTCTAGAGCCGAAAATGAAGGGTTACACTAACGCAGGATTGTTAAGGGTTAACAATTCTCGAAAAAATGGTGGCTATTAGGTTCAGTTCTAAGAGTTGGTTCTGCCTAATGGTTGAGAGTGTCTCATCCCAGTGAAGGGGCATCTGATCACCCCACCGATAATGTTTGTCTTGCCTCGCTGGGGCATCATTGTAAAATAGAAGTCTTAATCACTTAGGGTACTTAGTAACTATTTTGCTAAAACTAATTGGTAAATATATGGTTTAGAAAAGTCTTATAAAAGTTTGTTCGTTTTTCAGCAACAGTTTTAAAAAAATGGCTACAACCACAATTGCATTGCTAAGCACCGAAAAAATAACTGGCGATAACTATTCGAGTTGGAAACATATGGTCACGATGATACTCATCATCGAGGATCTCATGTTTGTTTTACGGAGGTTTATCCTCCTATTCCAGCTCCAAATGTCGCTCGAAATGTTTGAAAGGCATAAAAGCGATAGACACGAGCGAACGAGAAGACCCAAGCCTATATCTTGGACAAGGCGGACAAAGGCACATCAATCTTTTTTGGAGAAGCGTATTGACGTTTATTTTGAGTTACGACAGTTTTAAACATCTCTATGTTATGGAGGGAACTTATGCTAACAGTCTTAGCACATACAAGTTATTTTCCAATTTTGATGTACAGATTTCAACTCCATCTTTATGAATAAACACATTATTCACATGAAAATTAAGAGTATATTTACACTGCAACAAGTACTTTACAGAAATTAAGTTCCTTTTCAACTCAAGAACTACACATACATCTTTTAAAGTAAGAAATATCTTCTGTAAAGTCAATTGGACTCCTTCTACTGCCACAACTGAGACGACGTGCCCGGTGTCTACTCGCATCGTCATCTCACCAGCCTACAGCTGTCGCCAGGGTCTAATCCCTTGAAAAGAAGAACAAACATGATTAGTGGTGCCCGAATCAATTATCTAGGCAAAATCTATTGAGGTTGATGCCCTAAAGTCTCGTGTCCTGTAGTTTGTAAACAGTTTGTACGAACGCTTGTGTTGTATAATATATGATATTTAATTCACAACTTGTTTTTTGCTCAGTTGTATGTTTTATTTACTTTACCACAAACCAATAAACATAAAATCCCTGGTTATCTATATGTAACTTAAACATGTATGTGGTGACATACAAGTGGATCATGTCTTGAGTGATAACCAAAATGGTCTGTAGTATATGGATATAGAAGGGAAATGTTATCCTGGTAACGCTACGGATGCGGCCTGCTTTGTAGAATGGTCACAAATGTTGTGACTTGTCACAGATGGTCTGATCTTGATCATTCGTGTAGGGGACATGTGAGTAGGGGCGTCCTATACAAAGAGTTTGTATAAGACCTGACCACGAAGTGTTAACGTCTCATTATATAATATCGTTCATGACAGAGACTTCAATTCACTAGGATGACCATAGGTAACGTGACCTCAATCCTGAGTGAGTTGGGAACTCCTGCCATTGAGGGTGGTGCTTTGATTGTATGGGTACGAGTGGCCAGGTCGTCGATTCAAACCTACCATTTTGAGGATTCTTCTGATTTGGGAGCTGGGAACTTAGCTATACAAGATGGAATTCACTTCTTCCCGAGGCAGGGGTAAGTAGATAGATAGCTCCCTTAAGGGCTGATTCTAGGGCTTGACAATGTGGTACCACACACCTTTTCTTGGCTCGAGAGATGTACACATAGTTGGACTATGTTATATTGTTCATTAGAGGAATCAGTGATACTTAAGGAGTGAGATGTAACTACATGGGTGAAACAGTAAATTGGCTCAGCTGTACTTATGAGCATTTGTGAAGGGTCATCGTACTCATGATTGGTTATATCCGATGGACACAAACATATATCTGTGGTAAGAAGAGTTCAGCTATTGGTCTTTAGTGGAATGTCTGGCAGTTAACAGATGGTGGATCTCGTGACTAAAAAGTTTAGTCATCTATTCATGGACCATTGAAGCTTCGAGTCACAGGTCCATTAGGTCCCCTAGGCAGCTTGGATAAAGTTGAGAATCAGTATTTGGGTTAGTTTGAAATGTTCAAATTGACAAGAGGGAGTTTGATTATATATGATATAATTGACTAAATGTATGAGATACATTATTTTGGAGAAAATTAGATATAAATATGATTTATATCAAATGGAGGAGAAATTACTATAGTAGATATGTGATATCAAACTATAGGGTAAGAATATAATATGATTATATTCATTAATTATTAAATTGGTTAATTATATGATAATTGGCCAAAAAATTCTCTCGGTCGTGCGTTAGTGGGAGAATCCGAAGTCGGTTATTATAACCGAAGAATAAAATGAAAATCTGTTTCATTTTGCAAAAGGTTCGAAAAAATTCGCAATTGGTATGAAAACGTAACGATCGCCTAGCTTGAGAGCCCATACGATAGTATCTCATTGTCTAAACGATCGTATACCAGTGCCTAAACGATCGCACGCCTGTCCCTGAACGATCGCATAGCGTGCTGCGTTTTCTAAACATCGTCTATCTTTCATTAAACGATCGCTTAGTAAAACCTACACGATCGTGTAGCTTCTTCTAAACGATAAGCACCCTTGCTATACGATAACTCTTTCTTTCCCACTTGCTTATCGTCTACACGATTTGTCTTTTCTCTGACCTCTACTAAATTCACCAAAGACCACACTTTGGATTCTCACTCCGATTATTGGTGTCATCCCTGCTGTTTACTTGTTCGTACTTGTTCGATTGCTGCCATTCATGTAGATGATCGTGATGCTACAGTCAACTGGTTTGCTAGGCGATAGAGTTCGTGTAGAGGTGATTCTACTTCTGAGTTTGACGTTTGAAGAAAGTCTTCAACTGGTATGAGAATTCTTTCCCTTGTATTTTTATTAGTCGAAACATGCCGTTAATTAGTGTTAATTTACATAACTATCTGTTGGAATGTATATGTTGTATGTTGGTCACAATGAAATTGAAAAGATTCAAATGCGCTGATGGATGCTCTTCGTTAAGAGTTCCTTCAGAATCATCATTCTCCATTAAGAAAGTTTCCAAAACTAGTAAATTACATTTACCTTGTTTTGATTTAACCTTGTTCGCCTTCTTCTCCTTAAGCCAACAAGGACAATTCCTCTTCCAGTGTCCATCTTGGTTACAGTGGAAACACTTTCCCTTGTCAACCGACGCCAGATGCCTATTTCGCTGGGCGACATATGGCGGGTTAGTAGGTGCCTTCCCCTTCCCTTTATTACCCTTATTCTTTTTCCACTTTCCAGTGTTAGAAGTAGAAAGTGCAGACTTCATTCCTCAGGTCGAACCTCGATGGAATATCTTTGAAGACGAGGCAACATTTTCCTCACTTCCCTTCTTTTCCTTACTGCTCAGTAAGGGTTGATATGTCTGCAACTCGTTGAGGAGAGTTGTAAGGGTATAGCTGCTAGGGTTGATGCCCTAAAGTCTCGTATTCTGTAGTTTGTAAACAGTTTGTACGAATGCTTGTGATGTATAATATATGATATTTTACTTCACATCTTGATTTTTCTCAGTTGAATGTTTTATTTGCTTTACCACAAATCAATAAACCTAAAATCTCTGGTTATCTGTCTGTAACTTAAGCATGTATGTAGTGACATACAAAAGGATCATGTTTTAAGGGATAACCAAAATGGTCTGTAGTATATGGATATAGGAGGGAAACCTTATCCTGGTAACGCTACGGATGCGGCCCGCTCTGTGGAATAGTTACAAGTTTTTTAACTTATTAAAGATGGTATGATCCTGATTATTTGTGTAGGGGACATGCGAGCGGGGGCATCCTATACAAAGAGTTTGTAGTCAGGAACTAAGCGATGAAGCTTGCTGAGCTACACGATCATGTAGTGTACGCGCGTTAACCTGCTCTCGAGTATTCAATACTCAACGACCGTCTACCTCATCGTTTACACGACCCGACCAACGCTTGTTCGTCTTCATCCTCGAAGAACAACAACCCTTGCCTTTGAAGCTTTTTCACGAAAGACTCACAGACTCAAACAACTTTGAAATTACAAACTCGATAGCAAGTTAATATGCCCAAAACACAGGGGCCTTTACAATTAACTTCAAATGTAAAAGAATTTAAACAACCAGAGGCTTCATCCTTGGAAACTCCATTAATTCCACATTCACAAACTATTAAAGCTTAAACAGAGAGCGGGCATGCTTTACCCACCGAGAAAGTAAATATAATTCTTTGCATCAATGAATTTGGAATATCAGAAGTTGTCTCTGATACCAATTGAAGGAACTCTTATACAAGAGTACCTCTGAGCGGAAGCGAGATCATTCCAAACTCATTGTGACAGAATTAACACATGCACAGTCAAACATAATAGATATGCAATATTTAACACATTACCGACAAGCTTTGAAACTTAAATAACAAAGAGAGTGAAAACATACCAGTTGAAAAACCCTTCTTCGCCTTAGGACTCGTTCTCGTATAAGGACTTCTCCTCTTGCTCTCGCTGATAATGGCCAAGCAAATCATCCACCAAAAAACCCGGTCGTTTACCCACGAACGGACTTCACATGAACACAACAACGAGGAGGACATCACCATTTAGAACCCTCGGTATTCTCGATGTGAGAATCCAGGAGGTGTGGGCTCTGTTGGATTTGGCAGAGGGAAGGAGGAAGAGAAGATCGTATACCACGACCAAGCAAATGGGAGAGGGCAGGTGTCTATCATATAGACGATGCTTGATCGTTTAGAAAGCAGTACATGATCGTTTAGTAAATGGGCCGCAATCGTATAGACGATCGTTTAGTAAACGCTCAGGCGCGCGATCATTTAGGAAAAAGCTAGACGATCGTTTAGGAAATCCAAATCCTATGCGATCGTTTAGAAAGCTACATGCGTGTATATAATCATGTATAAACGCTGAACTATTGTGTAGGCTCTTAGTTTGCTATGCGATAGGCTGTATACACCAGCGAATGGCCGATCTCTTGTAAAATGAAAGCGATTTTCATTTTATTCTTCAGTTACAAAAACTGTAAGCAACCTCCCGCTATCACATGGTTACAGAGAAAATACTGGCACAATTATCCTATAATTGTCTAAAAATAAATAATAAATATAATCATATTATATTTATTAACCTATGGTTTAATATCACATCAAATGCAACATATGAACCATAATTTTTTCTCCACCACTAGATATAAATCATATTTATATCATTTTCCTCCAAAAAAATGTATCTCATACATAATATCAATTACATCATACATAATTAACTAGTTCAATCATATCATATATAATCAAATTCCCTCTTGTCAATTTGAACACTTCAAACTGACCTAAAAACTGATTCTCAACTTGAATCCATTGAGCTACCAAGGGGACCTTATGGACCTATGGCTCGAAGCTTCAACGATACGTGAATAGCTGACTAAACTCTTTAGCGATGAGATCCACCATCTATTAACTGTCAGACATTCCACTAAAGATCGACAGCTGCACTTTTCTTACCACAGATATATTTTTGTGTCCATCAGATATAACCAATCAATAGTACGATAACCCTTCACAGATGCTCGTAAGTACAGTTGGGCCAATTTACCGTTTTGCCCCTGTATCTAACTTCTTAAGTACCATTGATCCCTCTAATGAACAATACAACATAGTCCTACTATGTGTGGACAACTCTCGGACCATGAGAAGGTGTATTGCGCCACATCGTTCAAGCCCCGGAATCAGCTCTTAAGAGAGCAATCTATCTACTTATCCCTGCTTTGGGGAAAGAGTGAATTTCATCTTATGTAGCTGAGTTCCTAGCTCCCAAATCAGACGAATCCCCAAAGTGGTAGGTTTGAGTCAGTGATCTGGCCACTCGCACCCATGCAAATCAAAGGACCGCCCTCAAAGGCAGGAGTTCTCAACTCAATCAAGATTGAGATCATGTTACCTATGGTCATCCTAGTGAATTGAAGTCTCTTTCATGAACGAAGTTATATAACGAGACTATAACACTTCGTGGTCCGATCTTATACAAACTCCTTTGTATAGGACACACCTGCTCGCATGTCCCACATGAATGGCCAGAATCAGACCATTTGTAGCAAGTCACAACACTTGTAACTATTCTACAAAGCAGGCTGCATCCGTAACGTTACCAGAATAAGGTTTCCCTCCTATATCCATATACTACAGACCATTTTGGTTATCACTTAAGACATGATCCACTTGTATGTCTCCACATACATGCTTAAGTTACAAACGATAACCAGGGATCTTAGTTTATTGGTTTGTGATAAAGCAAATAAAACATCAAATGTTCATAGACAAGAAGTGAAGAATATATCATATATTATACAACACAAACGTTTGTTCAAAAATTGTGTCTACAAACTACAGGACACGAGAGTTTAGGGCATCATCCCCAACAGATGCAACTTGAAAAACTTCTCTAAATTCTTCAGGATCTAGTACAATTACAAGAGATGTCCTTGTATCACTGAAAGTGGTACAAATTTCATCAACTGATGTTGTTTATCCTCCCCTTTAGCTAAAATTTTGCTATTCGTCAAGGGAAAGCTTTCTTCTCAAATGAGTTTTAGGAACATCTTGTTAGAATCGGATTGCTGTGAAGCAATTAACCTAATCCAAAAAAAAAAAAAAAAAACATTTTCAATGTAGAGCTTGAAAAGATTTGGGATTTCTCCACTTCTTTGATTCCATTAATTTTGCATTTATCCTAGAAGTAGAAATAAATTTGCTAATATTGTGACTAAAAAAGCTAGAATATTAGGCATAAATGAAACTTGGGTAAATTCCTTTCATTCAAAATATTATTGTAAATGAATGTATCTCAAAGTTTACCCTTAAAAAGTGTTTTTACATTTTTTTTTCTTCGAAAAATCAATATTCTATTTCGTAACTATTTCGGTTGTTTATGTCTGATTTTTTATTTTTGTGTTTTATGCTTTCCATTACTTAAGAATAAAAAAAAGCAGATATGTTTGGTAAATATTTATTATTTATTATTTTTAAAAACAAAAAACTGTTTTATAACAGTTTTCAGTTTTTTCTTGAAGTAACAAGAGAGAAAATCAATAATTATATGATAATTGTACTTCTAAGTTTTAAATACTAAACTTCGAACTTGAAAAAACTGCTCATAAAATAATAATTTGTAAAGGAAAAAATTACTTTAATAAAAAAAGGATATTTAATTAAATTACTGAAAGATGATATGTCCTGTGCTTGAAATTTTAAACTACTTTTAACTTTTTTTCCTCATCTTGCGATATTTCAATGTTTTTCTTATTGAATTATTTTCATTGTTTTCCTTATTGAGATATTTTCAATGTTACACAACTTAGGTCTTAAAACTATGTATATTTATTATATAAATTCAAACATTAAATTAATAATTGTATCAATCTAAATACTAAACTTTTGGAAATATATATTAATTTACACTCTCTTTCATATTTTATTCGAAAAAATTATGCGAGATCTAAATTATTTCAATTAAACTCCTAAATTGTCATCAATGAATCAGTTGACCATTTATAGATTTACTTTTAGAAATCAAACATGCATCAATTCTTACATGCGTATAAATTTTTTAAGGGTGTGTTTGGGGTAAAAACTATTCTAAAACTATAATGACTACCTATTGCTATAGTAAACACTATTTTGTATTTTCCAATTAGCTACCGTCAACACTATTTAAAAATCTCTATTTGTTATAATATTTACTATTTTCTACAGATTTTTACTATTTTACATTCATCATTATTTTTATTCTTTGCTACAATGTCTATTATCTCATTTTCAAACTAAAATAGTTTATACCTCAAACACATATTATTATAACCCAAACTAAAATAATTTACACATCAAACACAAATTATTATAACCCATCTATAATAAGCTAGGATTATAATAATCACATGTTTGCCCCAAATGCCCATAAATATCAAACTAACAAAATAGACAATGAAAATAGATGCATAAGAAATTTTCAAAGAAAATCCTAACTAATAGTATAAATTGATTCGCTTGTGAAAGTTTAAGAGTTTAGTGGATAAAATTATAAATTTCATACGATGTTCATGCAGATGGATGAAATAAATTGATACACTAAAAATTTAAAGTCTAAATTGATATAATTATTAGTTCATTTATTTAATCGATACAAAATCCAAAGTTTTAGCATATACTCTTTCTTTAGATCGGAAGTTTGATCAATGTTCTTAATGTACATGACCCCTTTGTTAAAATAAAATAAGGCGTTAGATTTATTTTTAAAGTATATGAATTAAATTAAAACGAACATTTTAAAGGTTTAACTACAAAAATTAAGTAAATATGAACTACAAGGAGT